>NC_138771.1:488762166-488984666 GCF_965119305.1 Pelophylax lessonae
ATACAGTAACTGTGACTGGCTTTGTTATGTGGTATTTAGTATGTCCAATAAAACTATGGCCTTGCCCTATTTCCAAATTAAATCAGTCTGTGTCTTTTGGGGTTTTTGGGGGGCAAGGTTTTTGATTTAATAGTTGGTTAAGACAAGCTTATGCTTTCCAGCAGTCATGAATAATTAGTTCCAATAATGCATATAACTTTCACTGTGGAGATTAATGTACGTTTACAAAATACACATTGGAAGCTAATGGATAACATTAAAATAATCATTTGATTATCTTGAGATGGAGATACATTTCATTTCAACACTGTGTTTTTTTTCTGGTGACATTGACCTTCTGAAGTATCCCTTAATAAAACACTTCTTTAAATCTAAAATATCATCTCCCTTCCTTTCTGGTGTCACTATGATAACGTGTGAGAGGAGATCTATTTGGAGCCCCAGATAGTATTTGGAGCCCCAGATAGAACATGACAGGGTTTCTACTGCTTCTCCAATCTATCAAAATGTTTGAAACATGTTTAGGCTGGACACAAAATTTAACCTGAACTTTAGGCAAACTCATAGACCTAATTTAGCCCCTTTTTGACTTTTCACCTTTAACCTAAACTTTTGACCTTTCACTAGCCCTTAACCCCACCATATTTTCTTTATTGTTTATGCAATAAGAACTGTTACATGAATACATTTCAAAACTGTAAAAACAGACATGTCAACAGTGACAGTTAGGCCCCGTTCACACTGGGGCGACGCTACTTTGCCGGGCGACCTCATAGGTCCCGGCGCGCTGCTCGCCTCGCGACCTCGGAGCGGCCGGCACGGACTTCATAACATTGAAGTCTATGCAGGTCGCTCCGGGTTGCCCCAAAGAAGCTCTGGACCCTTTTTCTAAGTTGGAGCGACTTGTGTCGCTCCTATTAGAACGGGTCCACAGCTTCTCTATGGAAGGCAACCTACGGCGACCTGTCAGGCGACCAGGTCGCCTGACAGGTCGCCCCAGTGTGAACGGGGGCTTACCGTATACAAGCCCTGTTGATACATTGCAAATTATATTGTGAATATGATCAATACCCAAGTATAAATGGTCTCGACCAAGGTAGACAAGTACTTGCCGTGGATGGAGTCACAGTAAAGATTCAGTCATCCTTTGCTTTTTAAAGAATATGTTCTCCACACATTTCATTATCCTGATATGTTTCTATTGTTAAAAATGATCCTGTTTTTTTGTATTTCTTCTTTTGTTTGAAATACCTGGTGATCTTGCCAGCCCCCCTGATTTCCTATTCCAAAATGACCATGCTAGGCAAAAGAGCACAACGATTCCAGTGTGGTAAGTTTTCTGGGGCTGTGCTGGGAGAACAGCCTGCCTGTAATCCAATGATAACCCCCCCACGCACACACAACTATTCACTTGGAAGATCAGTGTCCTGCTATTTCTCCACCCCCACTTCTCCAAGCCCCTTCTGCAACTGTTAACAGAAATCATGTGATCACTTACAAAAAGAAAAGTTATTTATAATATAATGGGGGTTTTTTTTGAGCATGAACTGCCACAGCATCTTAATCTGAATTAAGTCTGGACTTTGACTTGGCCACTTCAAAACCAAATTATTTATTTATTTTTTGTTAAACCATTCAGAGGTGGACTTCCTGGTGTGTTTTGGATCATTGCCCAGCTGCATAACCTAAATGTGCTTGAATTTGAGGTCACAAACTGATGGCCAGACATTCTCCTTCAGGATTTTCTGGTAGAGCGCAGAATTCATAGTTCCATCAATTATGGAAAGTGGTCCAGGTGCTGAAGCTGCAAAGCAGCCCCAGACCATCACACTACCACCACCATGTTTGACTGTTGGTATGATGTTATTTTTATGAAATGCTGTGTTAGTTTACCCCAGATGTAAGGGGGCGCACGCCTTCCAAAAAGTTCAACTTTAGTCTCATTGGTCCACAGAATATTTGCCCAAAAGTCTTGGGGGATAGTCAAGATGTTTTTTGGCAAATGTGAGACAAGCCTTTGTGCTTTTAGGTCAGCATCTGCTTTCGCCTTGGAACTCTCCCATGGATGCCATTTTTGTCCAGCCACTTTCTTATTTTGGAATCATAAACACCAACCTTAACTGAGGCAAGTGAGGCCTGCAGTTCTTTACATGTTGTTCTGGGTTCTTTTATGACCTCCTGGATGAGTCATCGTGCTCTTGGAGTAATTTTGATAGGCCAGCCACCACTGTTCCAAGTTTTCTCTATTTGTGGATAATGGCTCTTACCGTGGTTCGCTGGAGTCCCAAAAACCATAGAAATGGAGTTGTAACCCTTTCCAGACTGGTACATGTCAATTACTTTGTTTCTTGTCTTTTTTTGAATTTCTTTAGATGGCGGCATGATGTTTTTCTTTTTAAAATCTTTTAGCATGCTTCACTTTGTCAGACAGCTTCTATTTAAGTGATTTCTTGATTCAACAGGTCTGGCAATAATCAGGCCTGGGTGTGGCAAGTAAAATTGAACTCAACTTTCTAAAAAATGTGGTTAATCACAGATCTTTAAAGATTTAGCAAGAGGGGGGCAATTACTTTTTTACAGCACTGTATATACACTTACTGGCCACTTTATATAGGTGCATAAAATTTTTTTTTGTAGAAGTGTACAAATGAAAAACAGAAAACAAACGAAAGTCCGATTGCAGTGCATGTGATAACAATGCTAGTCCCAATCCAATATTGCATATACCCCCGTGTAATGGGGAATATATGTTTTATTTTTAAAGATTCCAGATTCACCATGTGGACCATCACTAGTATAAAAGATGGACTCTTACAAGAATCAGTGGACTCCTATTACAGAGTCATTGTAGCCTGAAACAAGTATCCTATTACAATACACTGGACCCATATTGTTTGATCAGGACCTCATGGTGTCTCAAATTCTCCAGTAGCATATTAGGTATACAAGACAATGGTGCCGATGTAGGATTTCGCCATACAATTTAGATTCACATAGTGTGAATCCGTAAAAAAATGTCCATTAAAGTAAATTGTTAAAACTAATCACATGTGAACCCTAAAAAACAGCGTTGTAGACATATAAAGACTTCCAGATAGTACAAACAATGCAGCAAAATGTGGCGAAGCCAACGCATGTGACGTCACCATGCCTTGTTGCGTCAAATTCACACTATATGGACTCTTTTCTCCTAATTTCAAGGCGAAATCCTACATCGCACCATTGTCATGTATACCTAATATGCTACTGGGGAAATTGAGACACCATGAGGATCTGATCATATTGATCCAGCATATTGTGACATGATCCTTGTTTCAGACTAAAATTACTCCATACTAGAGTCTGCTGATTCTGGAAAGAGTCCATCTTTTAGGCTCGGTTCACACTGGTGCGATGCGGGAAACCCTGCGATTCCTGTGCAGGTTCCTGCATAACACCTAACTCATGGGCAGTTCACACTGAATTCTGTGAACCGATGTGGGTGTCAATGTAAAGTTAATGACAGATTGGTTTGCTGATCCCAGTGCAAACTGTGAAATGGTACAGGATTTAGATCGGATGGGTGTAAACACGTGCAATCCGATTCCAGTGCGGACCAAAAAAGGGTCCTGTACCATTTTGGTCTGAATGCGATGCAAATTCAGCCATACAAATTGTGACCCTACCATCTGAATGTCGCAGCCTAAATGGAGATTCATCAGACCAGGCACGTTTTTCCAATCTTCTGTTGTCCAATTTCGGTGAGTCTGTACAAATTGTAGCCTCAGTTTCCTGTTCTCAGCCGACAGGAGTGGCACCCGGTGTGGTCTTCTGCTGCTTTAGCCCATCAGCTTCAAGGTTTGATGTGTTGAGATGGTATTCTGCATACCTTGGTTGTAAATAGTGGCTATTTAAGTTACTGTTGCCTTTCTATTGTCTTGATCCAGTCTGGCCATTCTCCTCTGACCTCTGACATCAACAAGGCATTTTTGTCCACACAACTTTCGCTCACTAGATATTTTCTCTTTTTGGGACCATTCTCTGTAAACCCTAGAGATGGTTGTGCGTTAAAATTCCAGAAGATCATCAGTTTTTGAAATACTCAGACCAGCCCGTCTGGCATTGTTTATCCCCTCTCACATGAACATCCTTTACCTATATGAAGCTCCCTTTCTTTCTTTCTGCAATTGGGGAATGAAGCCAGCCATAGACAATTTGAATATTGGCTGGGTTCCTGCTGAACCATGTATGGGCAGGTGGAATGTACCTACAGTAAGTTGATCAATCAACTTGGGTACATCCAGCCTGTCGGATTTTACATGTGATTATTGCTTGTGGCTGTTATAGCCACTAGCAATAATCACTGTGTTCTCCCGGCGGGGACTGCTCACCATTCCCTTCTGCTGAGGGAACACAATTGCTCTGCGGGGGGGGGGGGGGGGGGGTATTCCTATGGTTTCAGGAAAGCAAATCGCTCTATCTGTGGGTGGCCTAAGCCATAAGCAGCAGTTCAAAAGAATGTGGCCTGTGGCCTCAAAGCAGGGTGCTCTGAAGAGCAATATGACTGAGCCGGGTGCCTTGGACCTCCCCAGCCAGCAGGAGAACAATAAGGAAACATTATTTTAATATTTATTTGGTTTTCAGGTGTTGCTGAGAATAGTTGTCATGGTGATGCTAGATCATGTTTGCTGCCACTAAATGAGTGTTTCTCAATTTTTATTTTACCCCTTTATAATATTCATTGTTTAAACGGGTACCTGCTGCGTGTTGGCTAATATCAAGCACCCCCTGAAGTGCTTGTTTCTGGTACTCCATTCAATGGTGTAAATATTTTCCAAACAGCCTTTAAATAACTAAAATGCTAACTCTAGTTGGTTTTATATAGGATTTGTTGAAAAGTTGAGCTCTTTGAGCTAAAGAGAAACTTCAATTAAACTTGATACATTTCAGAAAAATAACAAGCAGCATGAAACAATGTCAGTAATTTGATTTATCCACTTCAATAGTCAAAATCTATGGTTTTTCTATTGAAAAATGTAGCCTGAAACTCCACTCACCCTGTAATGCCACCGCAGCCATGTTAACTTTGGGCAGCTGAAGCTAGCGCCCTTTCACTTCCTGGTAATTCTGCAGCTTCCCCGCCCTCTATAAAGGCACGCATGCAGTATAGCAGCAGGGATCACGCGCATTGTGGTGCGGTCGTCCCAACAGCGCTTGTCCATTTTGGACACAGCACTGCACTTGAGCAGTAAGGGTCTCTAACCTCCTCTGTCCATCTGCACCCCTCTCCGCCCCCCAGCCTTCCTCTAGCAGTGTTTCATCTTTCCCCTCGCAGCTGAATCTCATGGTAAGATGAAAATATCCCAAGCATCAAGGGCATTGGAGGGTTCTACATCATTTGCTTGGCAAACAACCTAGCCTGAAGAGCAGACTTTCAAAAAAAGGCATTTATACATAGAAAGCTTTAATATGTTATTTAATTTCCAATAAAGGAGGAGGAGATAATTTAAACAGAGCCAACATGACAAATAAAAATAAAAAAAAACCTGCGCTAAACTTGAATAAATGTGAAAAATGTGATAATGAAAGCAGCTAAACACTAGATCTATAGAAATCAAATACAATACATACAACAAAATGTGTAGCGCTAACATTAAATATTAGCTAAAAAATAAATATAGTATACACAAAACAAATGACATAAATTGTGTATCAAACATGCATCAACGGGCGGTACTGGACGATACGTTACCACGCCCCCTTAGATGCCGGCTCAGCATCTACACGCGGGACGCCGTGGTTTTTAATGATTCTGCTTGGTTTTATTGAAAATATGTAAGTGCAATTCTGAATAAATACAACTGTGCTTTTTTACTGGATTACGCTATGTGCTTTTTACTTTCCTCCCCACGCATATGGGTCTGATTATCTTTGGAGTAGATTGCGAGAGTCTATGATAGACTTACATCTCTTCCCCTGATATTGGATGGAATGATCTGTACACAGCTCTGCATCTAAAGGTGTGTGGCCTGTCCATTAGGTTGGGGGCCTATGCTTTTTGGTGAGCAGCCAATTTGTATAATACCTCACGGTGTCTTTCCTGCTTCACCACCTCCTTGGGAATTCAACCTCGGGATATCAGCCTTCTATTCTTCATCGTCCACTCTGGGACTTGCATTTTGAATCCTAGATATTCTTTCATTGGACTTTTTCACATTGATGCAACATGACAAATAGACTGAAGGTCCACTTTAAGTTGAATAGCCAGAAATACCCCCCCTCAAAACCTTTCAAATGTTTCACCTGGAGGTTCATGGGCCACTAGCTGGCAGACTTTGGCTAAGATAAGGTCACTTCTTCTCTGGAGGTATAATGAATCTTTGAATAGCTATGGTGTCACCAAGACACCTTAGATCTTTAGAGGTGTGAAGGCTGTCCTGGAGGTCTGAAGACCCTCAAAGAAGGTTTGGAGCAATAAAGCACTCATATTTTAGTAATGTTGGGGAAGGCTAGAGCCCCCAACTGCTTCATATACTGTAGCTGTGTTCCCATTGAGGATTTTTCTTCATGCTGTCACTGGGACAGGAAGTGGGGCCACAATCAGAGGTACCAATTGTTCCCCTCCAAAATAAAAATGGTTTTGCACAATGCTTAGGTAAAGCTGTGACAAATCTTGGCATGTTAAGGTGAGCATATGGAAAAAAATAAACATCAACACTTTCACCAAAAATCCAGACGTCAAAAACATCATTTGCTGCAAATCTTTTGACAAATCATGCTATATTCAAATTTTGAATTTCCCAGTCAAAGACAAGCTTAGCTAGCCAGGAATACCTAGACTAGTCAGGTGCAGGTTTGAAAGAGCATATGACTACCACGGGGGCCCACACTGGGTATGGATCTCATCACCGCGCTGGCCACGGCCCCAGAATCATCTATCACTATCAGTAGATATTACATGTTTGATTCCATAACCACAAGGTGAAGTGAACGTTTTTGTAAGAGTTGTTTTTATTTTAGAGCTACTATTTTCTTCATAAAGCACCATAGGTTTTGGTCACTTAGAACATTTAGTAGCCCTGGCACCATAGGTTTAGGCCATTTATAACTAGTAACATCTAGTAGTCCTGGTGGGTGTAGCAAAGCATAGTAATATAAAATTTAGCCTCGAGTAGCAAATTAATAATAATGGTTTTAGTGGGGAAGTGGTCTATACTTAAAACGGAACTAAATTGTATCTGAGCACCACAAACTGAAAACACTATTTATTGAATTTTAATATTCAAAGCAAACACACATACTCATTCATGTCTCCATGCTTTATTTGGTTATGAAATCACTTTGAACCCCCCCCCCCCCCTAGCATTTGTAGCTATAACCATCTTGAGTAAGGGCAGGTGATTCATGTAGCGTTTAGTTCCTGGAATCCATCTGTCCTTAGCTCAGAAAAAAAAAGTTTAAAACCAGTAAATATAATATACCTTCCTATTTATTTACTATTGCTAGTAGCATAAGGATTAAAAATAGTTCATGTTGATTGGGAGGGTTTAGTTCCGGTTTGAGTGCAGGAGAGCAAGATCTGTTGTGGGAGCTACAGAGGTAATGATAAATCTAGATTTAAAATTAACTTTTTTATTCTGGTAGGTATGTAGTAGTTTACAATACTAAGGTACAAGAGATAGTAAACCAATGGAACCACAAACTCTCCAACAATAGGAGGAATGTGAGGTGAAGACATGTGCAGTTCGTTTAGTCCCAAATCGAAATTCGGACAATTTTTTGTTATTCAGAAATTCATGTGTATCTGAATTACCAAATTACAATAGTAACAAATCTAAACGAATCTGAAATAATGAACTGAGATTTGATTTGAATTTGAATTTGAAAACAAATTTGAATCGAGTTCGAAAAAATTAGAAATACATTCTAAAAAAGAATGCAAAAAAAAAGAATATAAAATTATAAAGCAATAGAATAGAAATGAAAGAATAGTAAAGAATTGAATAAAATGAAATAAATAAAATAGAATATGACTGCCTTTCGAAATTCAATTAGAATAAATTTGAATTCCAATAGAATAGATAAGAATATAATCCAAAACAATGGAATCCAAAATAATAGAAAAGAGAATAGAAAAAAAGAGAATAGAATTGAATAGAAAAAACAATAAAACAGAATAAAATATTATGACTAAACCATGTTCAGAAATTTGGATTTCGAATAGAATGAATTTGAACAGAAAGATTAGAATAGAAAATAATAAAAATGAATAGAATAGAAAATAAGAGAAAAGAATAGAAAAGAATGAAAATAACAAACAACTAATATAGAATAGAATAAAAAAGAAAGAATATAATCATTCTATTGATTTTCTATTCAATTTTTTTTCTATTCTATTCTCTTATTTTCTATTCTATTCTTTTCTATTCTAATCTTTTCTATTTAAATTCAAATTTATTCTATTTGAAATTCAGAAGATGGTTATTTATTCTTTCTATTTTATTCTATTCTGTTCTATTGTTTTTCTATTCTATTATTTTCTATTCTGTTCTATTCTTTTATTTTCTATTCTTTTCTATTTTCTATTCTAATCTAATCTTTTTGTATTAGAATTTTAATTCATTCTATTCAAAATTTAAATTTCGAAAGATGATTATATATTTTTTCTATTTTATTTTATTTTGTTCTAATTTTCAAATTGTCAGACAGTCAGTATCAATAGCCTAATGCAACAGCTGCATTTAAATGGAAAAAAAAAATTGAATTCAAATAAGTTCTCAGATTTGAATACCGATTCGATTATTTTTTTGACTTTTTTTTAAATGCGGTCAGATTTTTTCAAATTTGATTGAATTTTCCTAATTCGAATATGAAACTAACGAAACTAGTTCTGAAAACGAATGTAACAAATTGAACTAAAATAATTAATTTAAATAACAAAACAAAATAAAACAAAAAAAATTGTATGTCCTGCACATGTCTAGTGAGGAGTTAACATTTGATAGTTAATATGTTGTAATTTACAATCTGTGAATTACTTTTTGTAAAAGCTCCAAGTTATCAGTGCAGCTGAACAGTTTGTATGTTAGGTAGATTGCTTTCATACCAAAATTCAAAAGGGAATATTTCAAAAGGAGCCCACTACTTATATTACTAGACCAATATCCAACCCTACTACTTGTATTTTTCAGGAAAAACACACAAGAGTGGCATTTATTGACCCGAGCAACCCTAGTCCAATAAATAACAGGAATTAACAATAAATAACGAAAAGATGGGTTGATGGTCCTTGAAGGCACCAGAAAGAAACATCCAACCAGAAATGGGTTGATGGTTTTAGAAGGCACCAGAAAGAAACATCCAACCAGAGATGGGTTGATGGTTTAGAAGGCACCAGAAAGAAATGTCCAGCCACAGCATTGTATATGTGTCCCAAAATCTGTTACCCTCCAGGTCCCCAGTCACATTACACCTCCTCAGGGATGACTACAGAAAGCTACCACAGAATATTGATCCTTACATTGATCCTAAAGCCCCGTACACACGTGCAGATCGTCGGCCGAACGATCGGCCGTCTTTTGTCCCTGGGCTGTCGTGTCTGTTGAAAAGTGCAAAAGACTGCACAAGAATTTTGTCCGCCGACTACAGCCGACTGCAGAAGTGATGTCATGTGATGGTTAACTTTCCCTGTGTTTTTTCTTTTCTGAGCATGCCCAGTCTTGCAAATCTGCTGTCTGTCGGCCAAATTCTGTATTGACTGGCGAACAATCGGCCGCTCTGGTGTCGGCATACAAAAATTTTAATGCTTGCACGACAGATTCTTTTCAGCCGAAAGTGCGCTGTCGGCTGTCGGAAGCATCATACTAACAAGCCTACAATCGGCCGATCGGTCGTCGGCCGAAGCTTTTCGGCCGACAATCTGCAAGTGTGTACGGGCTTTTAGGCACAACAACTGAACTACACTGAACAACTGAATTCCATACCTTAGATGGGACCCTATCAACTTTTACTAAAAAAAAAAAAGCCTTCAAAGACCATTAAAACCACAAGCCAGCTGTCATGACTGTTAAAACAATATAAACTGTATTGATAACAAAATGCAGAGAGGTAGGTGAAAAGTTCTTGGGATGCCGGTCAGTCGAAAAATGCCCTTATACCTTGGTCCTTTGTCTTTTTGCTCTGGGCCCATCTGTCTCTTTTTTGAGCATTGTGGTGGTTTTGGTAACATTTGATTGTTATGTAATATATGATCAAGTAAAAAAAAAAATATATATATATTTTATTTAGTGTAAAGGGTTATTAGGAAAAAATAGGTAGAGATGTGTATCAGCTTTTCGGTAATAATGTTAATGTCCAATACTTCAAGGCAGAGGAGTATTCGCAAGCACTGCTAGAAGTTAGTATCTGGTAACACCAAATGATTTCCAGGACTGTACATTCAAATTGGGAATAAATTGTCCTACAAAATCTACTGGAAGTACAAGTTTCTGGTTGGTTTATTTTCTTATGAGAAAAATGAATAGTGGTTGCAGACCAGATGAGGCTGTCCAAGATAATAAAGGACTGGTAAGGGCAGAGCCAAGCCTGACTAAGAGAAAAGTAAAGATTTGAATGTAACTTCAACAGCCTTTATCTGCTGATTATTTTCACATGATAATTTTACTGAAGATAATCTCCATTTGTGCATTTTATTCAAATGTTTTACTTAGGTTGAATGAGTTGGGTTTTCTGATGGTTTAAAGTGTTAATTTACCTTTACAGAAAAAAATGGAAAGATGAACTAACATTAGACACCCTCCCCAACCCCCACTGTACTTACCTCAGCACCTTGCAGCCAGTGTAGTGGTCTGGGTATTTGAAATCCCTGCTCTTCTTAGTGCAGAACTTCCAGGATAAATGAGATTGATTCTGATTGGCCAGCCCCATTACAGTGAATCGATCTGGTCTGTCTCGGAAGTGCTGCACAGAGAAGAGGGAGACGAGTGGGGATTTCAAATCTCGGAACCTCTGGAGGTAAGTACAGCAGGGAACTTTATCTGAGTGCTCCAACACTGCATTTGGACCCCAACATAAAGGCCAGTATCGAAAGTGTTTGACAAAGACTGCTTAACTAGAGATATGCATGATGAAAACTATTGTTTTGAATTTGTTTGTTAAGTTAGTGATTTTGTTTCATCATATTTGTTGTGCAAGAATATTTTTTTTTCTTATATTTGGATTAATTTCATATATTCGTATATATTTTCATGTCAATCTAAAAATTGATTCAAAACCACATAACATATTGCAATAAATACAGTAAGGTATAAAAGTAAATTAAGATGACAGAATAAAATAAACTAGAAGATAATATTATAGACTAGAATAGAAAAACACAGAATAGAATATACTATACAAGAATAGAATAGAACAGAAAATAATAAGATAGAATAGAACATAAAGGAAAACAATAGAATTAAACATATTTGAATAGAATAAAATAGAATAGAAAAGAAAAGCATAGAAAGTATTAGCATAGAATAGAATAAAAAAAGAATATAATGCAAAAGAATATAATAGAATGAAACAGAATAGAATAGAAATGAAAAAAAAAGAATATAAGAGAGTAAAACAAAATAGAATAAAATAGAAATGAATACAATATATTAAAACAGAATAGGAAAAAAAGAATAGAATAGAATGAAATGGAATAGAAAATAAAATAATAGAATAGAAAAGAAGAAAAGAAGAAAAGAAGAAAGAAGAATAGAGTAGAAAAATAGAATAGATTAGAATATAATAAAATAGAATGAATATAGCCATCTACCACAATTCGAAATTCGAATTTCGAAAAAAGACAATATTTGTTCTATTCCATTGTATTCTGTTCTATTTGATTCTTTGCCTTTATTTTCTATTCTATTCATTTCTATTCTATTCTATTGTTTTGTTCCATTCTATTCCTTTCTATTTTGTTTTATTCCATTCTATACTGTACTTTTTTTTTCATATTCTATTATATTCGATAAAGCAGCCTAAAGCGGAATCAACTTATTTAACTTTTATACCTTATGCATTTATTGCAATACGTTTCTATTTCAAACTCAAATTCATTTTAAAATTTGGATTTATTTTAAAACTCAAATTCAGATTTTCGAATTTGAATAATTAATTTTGTTATAATTTATTTTGGATTAGTTGAAATGTGTTGCTATTGTGATTCGGAAACTTTGATACATCTGAATCCCTGAATAATGAAAATTCCTTCCAAATTACGATTCGTAAGAAAACAAAATGCACGTCTATGCCAAACAATTATCTTAGCACTAGACATTAAACCTGTTAAATTAACGGGCGCTACAACATATGTGGTCAAACATTTGGGGACATGCGCAGAGCTGACAGAGCGGCTCTCGCTTATCTCGTTCTTTTTTTCTAACAACGCGAGAGTCGCATGACGTAGCCAGCTCTGCGCATAGCTTCCCTGTTGCCCTAGCAACATCGGGGACATGCGCAAAGCTGACCGAGCGGCTCTCGCGTGACATCGCTCTCCCGCCGCCACTTGTAATGGCCGCTGCCACTTAGCAGTAAGTCCACGCAAGCTCGCACCCGCCGCGTGCCCGCGCACACCCGCTTGCTCCCTTACATCAGTGTCCCCATTGGAGAGTGCTTCCTTACATCAGTGTCCCCATCGGAGTGCTCCCTTACATCAGTGTCCCCATCGGAGTGCTCCCTTACATCAGTGTCCCCATCGGAGTGCCTCCTTACATCAGTGTCCCTTTAGTGTCCGGGTCAGAGTTCCCCTGTATGAGCCCCGGTTAAAGTGCCCCTGGTCAGAGTCCCCCTTAATAATGCGGTCAGAGTCCCCCTTAATAATGCGGTCAGAGCAAATCCTTTCAAACCCTACAGGCGGAATACGCGCTCCCCTCCTCTGAGCATTACAGGTATCTACAGCTCGCCCATTTCCTCCGCTCCTTGACATCCCCTCATATCCACTTGCCCCTAAGGGGCTGGACGTTCCTGCGGGGTAACCTCCGCTCGATTAAAGGAACCTCCCTTTTCTACAACCTTTTTCACAACAAGTTGGATTACTGCAAAAGTGTCCCACTTACAAAATGGGAGGGGGATCTGGGGGACTCATTTACTGAGGAGCAGTGGAAAGCAGCCTTCCGTTCGGTTAGGCAAGCCTCATCTTGCACAAACCACTGGGAACTGTCCCGAAAGATCACCCTGCGATGGTACCTCACCCCATACCGCCTTTCTAAGTTTGTACCAAACTATTCACCCCAGTGCTGGAGGGGGTGTGGCGACGTAGCCCACCTTGTTCATGTGTTTTGGTCTTGCAAGCACCTGACCAGTTTCTGGAACAAGATATTCTCCATAATCTCAGAGATTACTGGGGTGATAACCCGCCCATCTCCAGCAATGGCGATATTGAATATAGGGGTTGAGAGGTTCCCTATGGAAAGTAGCTCCATAGTTACCCACATACTACTGGCCGCCCGCGGCCTGGTGACTAGACGATGGAAATCAGATATTGTACCCAACCCCTCAGAGGTCATTGCCATGGTCAAAACTAATTCTGTATATGAGGGCATTCTCGCATGCAAAGCTGGTCGCAGCGCCAGATTTGACCGTGAATGGTCCTTGTGGTCCTCTTGGATCTCGACTAAGGGTTATTAATCTTGCTTTGCTGATAATTTGATTTAGGATTACTCTGCTGACCGGTTATTTTTGTTTTTGTTTTTTCTTTTTCTGTTATGTTTAATGGCTATCCCCTAATTTCACCAGTTCCCTACTTTTTGCTGGATATGGCTGATGTATACAATGTGATGATGATTTGCAGACAACTCACAAACTAGTCTCCCCTCCCCCCTTTTTCTTTTCCCCTGTTTTCCGAACCTGTGGTCTCCTCAACCCTTCCCCCCTCTTCCTTCCCCTCCTCCTCCCCCCTCCCTCCCCCCCCCTTTTTATCTCTTTTCTCTTTTTCTCTTCTCCCTTTCTTTTCTCTTTCTTCCCCTCTTATTATGTTTTTTCCCATCCCTTCCTTCCTTGTCTCCCCTCGTTGCTCCTCTCCCCTACCCTTTCCCTTTCCCCCCCCCTCCCTCCTTTCTTCATTATTCCTCCTCCCCTGCCCCCTCCTCCTTCTTTCCCCTCCTTCCCCCCCCCCTCTCCTCTAACTTCCTTCCTTTCTCACTCCCTCCAACCTTCCCTCCCGGCCCCCTTCCCCCTCTCCCCTCCTCCCCCTACCCCCCTCCCCCTCCCTCCAATTCTTCTATCCCCCCATTCCTCTCCCCTCTTTCCCATACCCCCCCCCACATCTTTCCCCCCTCACTCTCCTCCCCCCTTCTCTCCTCCCCCTCCTTCCTATGTATCTCCGGCCTTCTCTCCCTGCTCTTCCTTCCTCCCCATTTCTCTCATTCCTCTCTTCTCCCATTTCTCCCCCCCCCTCCTCCCTCCTCCCTCTCTACCTATTGATGCCCACATCCAAATCTTTATGTGCATCCATGCTGGCAGACGAATACTGCATTAGATGATACATTACGTCCCGAAAGGTCTGCTCAAGACTCTTAATGGTATAATTGTATGACAATTCTAAATTCTAACTGCTGTACATATCCGTGTTGCAATTTGTATACCCTTTCTTTGTTATGCTATGTCATAAAATGTACTGTTCCTTTTAAACCTAATAAAAACTTCTTTAATGGAAAAAAAAAAAATAATGCGGTCAGAGTCCCCCTTAATAATGCGGTCAGAGTCCCATTTAATAATGCGGTCAGAGTCCCCTTTAATAATGCACTCAGAGTCCCCCTTAATAATGCGGTCAGAGTCCCCTTTAATATTGTGGTCAGAGTCCCCCTTAATAATGCGGTCAGAGTCCCCCTTAATAATGCGGTCAGAGTCCCCCTTAATAATGCGGTCAGAGTCTCCTTTAATATTGTGGTCAGAGTCCCCCTTAATATTGCGGTCAGAGTCCTCTTTAAATATTGTGGTCAGAGTCCCCCTTAATAATGCGGTCAGAGTCCCCTTTAATATTGTTGTTAGAGTCCCCCTTAATAATGCTGTCAGAGTCCCCCTTAATAATGCTGTCAGAGTCCCCCTTAATAATGCGGTCAGAGTCCCCTTTAATATTGTAGTCTGAGTCCCCTTTAATAATGTGGTCAGAGTCCCCTTTGGTCAGAGTCCCCTTTAATATTGCAGTCCGAGTCCCCTTTAATAATGTGGTCAGAGTCCCCTTTGGTCAGAGTCCCCTTTAATAATGTGGTCAGAGTCCCCTTTAATGTGCCCCGGTAAGAGCTGTGTTTGTGTTCTCTAATCAGACAATATTCCCGCCATTTCTCATATAAGAATTAATACTCTGTAATCCAATCCGTCCCCATAGATAGAACAGAGAGCGAGGCAGAATCTGACAATAGATTCTCCTCTCCGCTCTCTATCTACCGTCGGATAGTGCATCCGACAAACTGCGCATGTCAGTGTCGTCACCGCCAGCACAGCTGATCGGAGCAGTCAGCTGGAGTGACCTCAGTCCGCCCGAAGTCTCTGCGCTCCAAGTCCCAACGGCTGTCCGTGGGGCACAAGCGCAGTAGCGCAATCCCACGAACACAGGGACTGGACGCAGAGACACTTGGACTTTATTATAGTAGATTGCTTTAGGCAGGACCTTTCTAGGTATAAGGTTTACATATCATTCACTGGGCCCTTTGCTTATTTTCGACTGTATACCCTATCTCACTACTGTTTTACTTATTTGCTTAAAGAGAAACTACAGTGGATCTGAACACTACAAACCAAAAATGCTGTTTAACCGCTTCCAAACCGCAGCTCCTTCTGAGCGAACCGCGCACCTGCAGCTAGTCAGCGGGGACTCCGATGCATGGGGCAGGCGGCTCCGATTGCCGCCTGACACCCGCGATCGTTTTCCGCTGAGAGAGAAGAACAGTCAGCTGTTGTAAACACGGCCGACCGTTCTTCTCTCTGCAATGATCCCAGAGAGCCTGTGATCCTTATATATAGGATCACAGGTCTCTATGATCATTTCCAAAACACAACCCCCCACAGTTAGAATCCCTCCCCTAGGCTCACATTTTACCCCTTAATCACTCACAGTGTTAACCCCTTCCCTGCCAGAGTCATAAATACAGTAACAGTGCATATTATTTAGCACGGATTACTGTAGTAATGTCACTGGTCCCCCCAAAAGTGTAAAAAATGTCAGTTAGGTGTCTGATATGTCCGCTGCAATGTCGCAGTTCCGCAAAAAATTGCAGATCACCGCCATTACTAGTAAACCTCTCACAGGAGCCAGTGGGGATACTTCTCACTTCAGCAGGCACATCTGGAAGTCCTGACACCCTACCTAAGAAATCACAGCCCTGCTGTTAGGCAGACAAGGTCCACTATACATTTTACCTAGCACCTACCTGTAGGGTGCTACACCAGAAAGACAGATACCTAACTGCATCCATGAGATCCCTGGGACAGACAGAACCTTAAGTGCATCCCTGGACCAGACTGACAGACAACTAACTGAACCTGGGGCAGACAGACATACCCAGTACAGACACACACCTAACTGCACTCTGGAAAGACAGACAATTAACTGCATCCCTGGGATCCCCAGGACAGACAAACATCTAAATGCATCCCTGTGATAGACAGACATCTAAACGCATCTCCAGGACAGACAACTAACTGCATTACTGGAAAGACAGACACCAAACTGCACCCCCAGTACAAACAGACACCTAACCGAATCTCTGGAAAGACAGACACTTAACTGCACCCCTGGGACAGACAGACACCTAACTGCACCCCAGAGACAGACAGACATCTAACTGCACCCCTGGGACAGACAGACACCTAACTGAACCCCTGGGACAGACAGGCAACTAACTGCACCCCTGGGACAGACAGACATCTAACTGCACTGCTGGTCAATAGGGGGCGGGGTTTTTGGCATCATGTGCCTCTGTTATTCCACGCTGATTGGAGGCCTTCCAGAGTGTCCTCGGGGCGCAGAGCGATGCGCCCCGAACACTCCCACTCACAATTGCCGAATTTACCATTCTGTGATTGGTCCAGGCTGGACCAATCAGGACATCCGACGTCGTAGGGGTGGTGCTTGGGCCAGACGTCACTCTCTGTTTCCCGCCGCCTGACTGAGTCTCAACCCAGAGGCTAGAGCCCAGCAGACTTGTGTGGATGTGCTGGGTCCTGCAGGAACGGACATGCTGCAATCTCAGCGCTAGCAGCCCGCAGCCTGCCCAATGCTGACACTCAGCTGACACTGCTGCTGTCGGGGTTCAGTGAGCCCAGAGGATGGTCTGAGTATAGGGGACTGCTGCAACCTCTCCGCACAGGAAGATGACACAGGTAAGTGACCACAGACCACAGCATTGCTGCATCCTCGGCCACTGCCTGTGTGCCCATCATAGAATGGAGGGGGGTAAAAGTGCTCAGATGGATTCATGCAAAATCCAGCTGCTGTAGATGTATCAGGACATGCTGGGATTTTCAGTCCCACAACAGCTGGAGAGGCTCGTTTGTAGGAAACTGCTTTGTATTGTCATAAGCCGACAATATAACACTGCTACTCTCCAGGCATTACAGCAGTTGTTTTAGCATTAGGTTATAATTGCTCCACTGGTTTCATGTACTGTAGGAGAGTGTTTGTGCTGTATAGTACTAATCCCTGCCATTGTATAGGACTGATTCTAGGGTTCTAATAGATCTGGGGCCCCTTTGGGCGCACAGGTATACCAGTTTTTGTGCTGTATGGTACTAATGTATATATGTTTTTGTATGAGTTAACTCAGAGGTAGTTCTAGGGTCCTAATAGACCAGGGGTCCCTCTGGGCACATAGGTATAAAAGTGCCTTTGCTGTATAGTACTAATCCCTGCCATTGTATAGGACTGATTTGTATCCCATAATAGGGTGTTTCTTACAGTATATCCCATCATAGGGCCCCTGCTCCCCATTATGGGATATACTAGTACTGAGAGACCCCTTAATATGTGATATATTGGGAGAAATTGTTCATGCAAGCGAAATACAGGGGACAAAATGGGTGGGGTCTGTAAGGGGTGGGGTCTTAGAGAAGTGGGAGGGGTCAGAATGGAAGGGCGGGGTCTGGCGCCCCACCATCTTAAAACTTCACCAGCCGCCACTGCAACTACTGTAACTGCATTCCTGGAAAGACAGACACCTGCATCCCGAGGACAGACAGACACCTAACTGCATCCCGGGGACAGACAGACACTTAACAGCCTCCCTGGGACAGACAGCTTACAGTATCCTTGGGACAGACAGACACCTAACTGCATCCCCAGGACAGATAGACACCAAACTGCATCCCTGGAAAGATAGACAATTAACTGCATCTATTGAAAGACAGACACCTAACTGCATCCCTGGGACAGACTGCTAAATGCATCCCTGGAAAGACAGACAATTAACTGCATCCATGGAAAGACAGACACCTAAGTGCATCCCTGGGACAGACAGCTAATTGTATTCCTGGGACAGACAGACACCTAAGTTCATCCCAGGGACAGACAAATACCAAACTGCATCCCTGGAAAGACAGATGCTTCACTGCATCCCTGGGACAAACAGACACCAAACTTTATCTCTAGGACAGAGAGACACCTAACTGCATCTTGGCAACAGTGGGACACCTAGCTGCATTTCCAACACGGAAACCTCACTGCATCCCCAGGACAGTTAGTCATCTGGGAGTGACAAACCACCCAGAAAAATTACATACTATACATTTACCAATGATGTTTTAGGCCTTGTTCACATGGGCGTAATATAGCGTTTGCCCATGTCAGGGCCGTGTTTGCCCCAAACACAGCTGTGTAAGTACACAGCCCCAAACACAGACAGTGTGTGCTTATAGCTGTGCACCTGCACCCACATGGCTGTCAAATTGGCAGCAGCCGCTGTGTCCCAATTGACATGAATAAGAACGCCTGCACAGGGATGCAAGAAACACCTGTGCATCCCTGTGCAGGCAAACACGGCCCTCGCATGCGCATACACTATAGGTCGCTTATGTGAACGAGGTCTTCATTTCATTATCTGCATTCGGTACTCTAACATTTGAACACCTTCAGCCAAAGTGAATAAAAAACCTGCAAACCCAAGCCAAAAGCCTCATATCTGCTAGATCCAAAATTCAGACAGGGTTCACAGAGTACTGATTTGGTTTTGTGAATTCTTCATAATGTCTGCTCTTTTATGTTATCCAAAAATATAAGCTATGATCAAGGAGATTAGCACACAGAAACATACAAATTCCAAATTTCTCACTTTCTCTTGCGATGTAGCAAACATTTACCTAGGATAAGGCTTCCATATTGATCAGCTCTATTTTTACGTTTTGTTTTAGGTGTACCGACCTTTTGTCCGTTACCTTTTTGTCAGAACAACATGGTGGTGGTCCTCTTTCTAGTTAACGTAGGGTTGAGAACTTTTGACTGTGTTTTTTTTTTCTCGAAGCAGCCAGCACAGTGATGGCTGGTGGGTAAATTTCATCAGATAATTAGTGTGGGGACTCTCGTCCTTTCATGTGTCATTTAGTGCAGGGACACCTGGTGCGGCGTCTTCAAAGCACAGGAGGCAGGAGAGCGCCAGACAATGCCACTGAGGTCAGCGCCTATTACCAGGAGCATGACCTTCACCCAGTGCTCCAACCTGCAGAGAACAAACAGCCCCAGGAGCCGCATGTGAGGCCTACAGAGTTAACTAATTGTTTTATAATCTCATTAAAGGAGAAGACAGAGGGAGAGGTGTGCACGGGTAAAGTAATTAAAGACCTGTGTGAAAAATGAAACTCAGGATTGCAACAGTGAGACTTCGGGGTCCACAGAGAAAGCCCAGCAGACATTGGTCCAATCTGCTGCAGCTGCCTTCGCAGCATTTAAGAAAACACCGTCTGGTTTTAGGCATCTTTGGATGTTTCCCTGAAGGTTGCATCAGGCCGAGCAGCATTTGGGAGTTAATGACCTGCAGAAGGAACTGAGCGGTATAATCTCAGACGTCGCATAGTCATATTGCGGCCCTTCAGACAACTCGGAGGTAAATACGGAGAATGAGAGTCACTTGACTTGGTGCTTAATTGTCCAACCCTTCAAGAAAACTTTGTCAGAGTTGTTGATGGAGAGCTTAGGGAGACGAAGGCCATTTTGTTCTGTTGCCAGATGGTGGTTGTTTTTGAATTAATAATGTTTAAAGTGGACCTGTCATCAGATATATTATATGTGCAGTGCACCCCCTAAGCAGCCGCAGATGAACTAGGATCCCCCACCCTGCACAGCCAGGCACATCACATTTTTACAGTCACTTAAGAGTCAGGAAACAGTCTAGCACTTTGTTTTTTTGCTTTTGTTTTATTGAGAAAAAGTAACTTGGAAAGGGATTGGGAAAAATTTGGATGCCCACTTGACTTCAAACAACTTCAGGGACAACTTCTCCTATACGCAGTCTATATACTCTCCTCACTTATTCAGCACACTTGCTTGTAGAACCCCAGCTTGTAGAACTCCAGACAAAAGCACTCACAAGATTTTGAACTAAAGCTTGTTATAGGCGGGAACCCAAGCCCTTTAAGTGTGTAGCAAAAGATGCAGTGTCCAGCCTAATCACTCCTGTGGCTACTAATCCCAGCACGACTTCTCCAGGCACTGCAAGCGCACCTAGCTACAGCTGCCCCTCTCACTAGCCCTCCTAGCTACTTCTCCACTGTCCTCCCAGACTGACTCTCTCTCTCCACAGTCTTTCCAAACCGATCACTCACCAGCCCACCTAGCTGACTTCTCAGGAGACCTGGATGTGCTTACCTGCTCCGGCTGTCCTCTCCTTGCTCATGTGCCTCCAGTAGGGGTTCCTCCATGTGCTGTAGAGGGTCCCTCCAGCACCCAAGCCCCAGGCCCGAAGCCCCCCCCCCCAGACTAGGGGGCACCCTCAAGGGCCACCGACAGCCTTCTCAGCACTCCATCTTCTACCCGACTACACAAAGTGGCAGAACCCATGAGAACTTATGAGGTGGCCTGCCCCCCACAAGCCCATTTTGCTGTGGATTGGCTGAGATTCTCATCAATACTCCAAGCAGCTCCTCCTAGACTCCACCCCACTGCAGCTGGAAGCTTCTCCAAGGTTCCAGAAAGCTGGGGGAGTGACCAGAGATGCTGTTTGCTGAGTCATCCAGCCTCACTGAGTCACTCAGCCCTGACCCAGATTCAACCCAGGCTTGGCTGCCAGCCAAGCCAAATTTACCCACACTAGAGCTTACTCTACAAAAAAAACTATCCATATCTAGCACACTAGAGGGTGCTACCCTGTAATGCTCTGGCGTTTGTTTTAGTGAACTGGATTTGCAGCTGCAGAATTTCCACTCAGTAGTCCTGTAGAGATGTGTTGAATCACCATATCCAACTCTCCAGACTCATCATTGTGGCCCAGCCTGCTTCAGCATGCACATATACAGACACTCAGATAAGATGTTCCTGGAGTGATAGTTTGTATGCGATAGTATAGAGGTGATGTGCTGAAAGGACAGGCGTGAGTAGTGATAGCAATGATAGGCACTCAAGTAGTAATGTTCAGGAGTGTTAGCAGATGGTGATAGATAGTATGCAGGTAGGTTAGCAATCATGTACAAGTAACAGGTGGTAGGGGACAGCAGATGAATGTACAGGAGATGCTAACTTAGTGCAAGGGTATAGATGGTAGTAGACTCAAGAGCTAGCAATCTATGTAACAGTGCAGATGATAGAAATAGTAATGCATAGATAGCAACAGTCTTTAGTATGCAAGAGTAGATAGTGTAAGTTGATAGGAAGGAATCCCCTGCGGGGTACTTATCACTAGTTGGTTTAGAGAGGTGAGGGGTCCAGTAATGAGATAAGGATCCGGTTAGCGAGATACAGGATCAGTAGCGAGATATAGGATCAAGTAGCGAGATACAGGATCAGTAGCGAGATACAGGATCAAGTAGCGAGATACGGGATCAAGTAGCGAGACTAGGATATAGTTGGTAGTAGACTCAAGAGCTAGCAATCTATGTAACAGTGCAGATGATAGAAATAGTAATGCATAGATAGCAACAGTCTTTAGTATGCAAGAGTAGATAGTGTAAGTTGATAGGAAGGAATCCCCTGCGGGGTACTTATCACTAGTTGGTTTAGAGAGGTGAGGGGTCCGGTAGTGAGCTAGGATCAGGTAGCGAGATACAGGATCAGTAGCGAGATACAGGATCAAGTAGCGAGATACAGGATCAAGTAGCGAGACTCCGGTCTATCCAGATATTGGGGAAATAGCTGGAGGCTTCAGCAGCGTCAGACAAGGCTGTATAACAGGCGGTTTGCACGAACACCTTGTGAGTGAAAGCCGGCTATTGAAATAGCCGCTCAGAGCGGCGCCTAGTGATGACGTCATGAGAGTTAAAGGGACAGGTAGCTATATGCGTTCCACCTACCTGAATGGTGGAACGCAATGCGGAAATAAGAGGCTGGAAGGGTACCGAAGGTACCAGGATCTTACATACCCATGTTTTCAGGTTAAAGGTAGCATGCTAAGTATGTAATTATATGCTTTTCTCTCCAGAAGGACGGCATCTTCCAGAGTAACCATTTACTTCCCCAACTGAGATGCTGATCAAATAAAAGATTTTCAACAGTCACGTTGAAAGAGAAGTCAATCATAAGATTAACATCTGTTGTGCTGGAATTGCCATAGATGAATTGAAATTCAGCTAGTCCCTGGCTGAATTTCTATCCATTTATTGCCGGCCTAAGTTCTGCAATCTGTGGTTCCTCACTTTGGCTCAGGATGCCCAAAGTTATCCAAGATTGGTCAAACATACACGCGCAGTCAAACCCCACAGGCACCACCTGAATAAAGAAAACCATGCTCTTTTCTGTGTTGTAAAAGTCTGTAACCCAAAAAGAGTAAAAAATCTAAAATTCTGCACATTTTCCTGACACTTTGAAGCAAGGGACATAATAATAATAATAATACATCTTTACACTATAACTATAACAGCACTTTGTTTTGCTGTCATTTCACTTTCAAATAATAGCCAAAGTGATTTTAAAAAAAGGTGCCCATACCGCTGGTTGATAGTCAACATGGACAAAGTCATTTCAACATTGCTTCTTAAGGTTCTACACTACTGGGAAAGAAGAGCTTTAACCCTTTCAGTGTCCACACTAGACTTTGAGCCCTTCCTGCCAGCAGATGTTTACTGAAGCCCTCGGAACCTTTTAAAAAACATTTATTGTTTTGCTTCATTGGCATTCTGTCCATTTAAATGCAAGCTGGAGGCGGCGGGATGGAGCGGAATGAATAAACAGATTCTCTGTCTTCCTCTGACTGACATTATTACCTGTCAACAGAATTAAAAATCTGTGTGAATGAGGACAAATCGTGTTTATCATTTTCACCTGAGCTGATGTAAAATCTGCGCAGCGAATCACACCTTCCACACGTGCACTGCGAAAATCGACGTCTTCTCTGCTGGCACCTAGTACCTCACACACAGCCAGAGCAACAGTGAATGCAGAATACCGGAGATCCTTCCCACCGCTGAGCCCGAAACATGCACAACAAAGTCTATCTATCTATCTATCTATCTATCTATCTATCTATCTATCTATCTATCTATCTATCTATCTATCTATCTATCTATCTATCTATCTATCTATCTATCTATCTATCTATCTATCTATCTATCTATCTATCTATCTATCTATCTATCTATCTATCTCAGTCAACCATTGACTTTGCATGTCTCCTGAGTATACCAAACGTCCTATTTCTTCTAGCTGTTCCTATCCACTCTGGGGTGTTCCTGGTCTTCACTTTGTATTTAGTAGTAGGGATGAAATTTGAGTTTGGGTTGAACAGGAAGTTGATCTGAACCCAGCTTGTTCGCAGTTCAGTAAAAAAGGCAAACTCACTGGTTTACAGTATATTTGGCCAGTTCACCTGCAGGAAGCCTCAGCTAAAGTTTGTTAACACTGAAAGACAAAAACAAGAGAAGGGCGCACCGACCTTGTGCATTACCACTAAAAAAGTTTATTAAAATCCAAATGGATAGCATACATTATACTCACAAATATAAGATGTATACATGCATGTAGGAAATAGGAACCAATCGCCTCCAGGACAATTCTATACTGCTAGATCGTGTGATGGCGTCTACAATGACCTGGCTTACGTGGTCATAGGAACCAATCGCCACTCTATTTCCTACATGCATGTATACATCTTATGTTTGTGAGTATAATGTATGCTATCCATTTGTATTTTGATAAACTTTTTTAGTGGTAATGCACAAGATCAGTGCACCCTTCTCTTGTTGTTGTCTTTCAGTGTTTTTGGATACCCTTGGTCCTGAGGGGTCCATGTAGGAAATATGTAGGAAATAGAAACCAATCGCCACCAGGACACTTCTATACTGCTTGATGGTGTGATGGCGTCCGCAATGACCTGGCTTACGCGTTTCGACGGAGAACCCTCTTCCTCAGAGCCAAAATCGCCACTCGCCACCCTATTTCCTACATGCATGTATACATCTTACATTTGTGAGTATAATGTATTCTATCCATTTGGATTTTAATACATTTTTTTAGTGGTAATGCACAAGGTCATGCGCCCTTCTCTTGTTGGTGTCTTTCAGTGTTTTTGGATATCTTTGGTCCTGGGGGGGGCAGCAAGACTATCTATTTTTGTGCTAAAAAGACCATTCGTATCACTCGCCTTCCTGCATACCACCTGAGCGCAGGAGAGATACTGTTTTTGAAAGTTTGGTAACAGACATCAGCCAAAAGCCTGTCATTTTGTGCGACCGCACTAAAGCTGTTAAGCAAAAGATCTCTTGCCAGCTAGGATTTGTAAACAAACCAGCATGACATCATGGGTGACATCAATGACCAAATATGGGAATCTGTCATTTGTGACTGTAGCGCATTGACCATCAGGTTGTCATGAAGGCGGTTCAACATCATCAGGTAGTGGTCATTGTGATTAATGTGGAGCTACATTGCTAGTTGAAGTGATTGATGCTGGATTTAAAGTAAAACTACATATAAAACTTTTTTTTTTTTAATGTAGCAATATTTCCAGGCATTGGGCCTGAAATGGTTCTGCCATCGTTACCGGTAACACTTCCAACACATTTAAGTTCAAAACCCAAGTGTGAGAACTGAGACAATGGCATCTTTGGTTTGTTTTGTTTATTTTGTAATGGAGAAGGGAGAAGGGAATGAGTGGGATACTTCTCTGGCTCAACGAGGTTCAACTGGAACACTGTACAGAAAAATGCCTGTTAGCGCTGTCTTGACGCCAGCTGAATGTCGGCCAATGCTCCCTGGCGCTTGAAGATACTGTTCTGCTGAACTGTGCTGAAACTTCGACTTTAATACTCAGATTAACTCAGAAGATGCAGGACTGTAGTAACACTTGACTCCTGACAGTCTGTTTAGCTCAAAAGTCCAGTGAACAGCTCCCTCCAGCCCTTCACTGGCTGAGGTAGCTCCTTGTAACTGCTTGTGTTAGTGCAACTCTTAACACTGTACACTTCACACTGTACACCTAACTCTTCAGGGCCCAACCACTGGCGCCCCCTCTACACTTCAGGGTCCTCTTACTAGGCACCCCCTCTAACACTTCAGGGTCCTCTTGCTAGGCACCTCCTTGACACTAGCTGGCTCCCGGATCCCTGGGACCTTCACCGGAGTGGTCCCCTCCACACTTCAGGCAGACCCGCAGGGGCAATTTACAGTACTCACGAACTTGGCATGTTTTCCTGGAACCGAACCCCTCTATCTCCACTGGTCCTCGGCACACAGCTAAGCTAAGCTCTCTCTCTGGACTCTCAGGCAGCCACCCGAGACACCCGATCCTTCTGACAGGAGGAAAAACAGCCGTACCCTCCCTCCTGGGACTCTGCTTCCCACCAAAGACGCTGCATCATGCGTTCCCCTCAAACTTATACCCACTCCCAGAATCTGCCTTCTGGGGTAGATACAGGCCTGAATGAGCCACTGATTGGGTTTCCTCCACTGCCCAATGAGAATTCTCTCATGGAGCCAGTGGGGAGACTCCCCTCTCAGCAGTCACACCTGGGAGACATGACAGCCCAGCTGAAAATCATGGCCCTGCTGTTAGGCAGCCAAGGCCCAATATGCTTTTACCTAGCACCTACCTTGTAGGGTGCTACATCCATTTGGGATAGAGCAAGAAAGGCTTGTAACCCCTGTCAGACTTTTTTTTTTTAGCCATCTGGGTCCCATCGTGGAGATTTCCCTTCAATTCCTGCCCCAAAGCCAAACAGGAAGTTATGGAAAATCCACACAAATTAGGGGAATTCCTTGGGGCCCACGAGGTCACCAGAACTGGTGTCACCATTGGACGATGTCCCCTCTACTACTTTTCTGGGGACAATTCAAAATTTTGGATTTTCTTTTAGTTTAACTTTTAATGATAATGGTAAACAGAAAGGGGGAATCTCCTTAACAGGGGCACAGACAGCAATAAAAACTGAGACTCGTCCTAATCACTATGGACTCTATCCAAAACGAAAAAAAAAGTTTTGCCTTTAGTTATACTTTAAGCTGGCCATACATTATACAATTTTCTTATTCAAATATCTTTAGATTTACCTTCAACTATGTAGTGCAAGGGCCTTCCTGAATGCATACAAATTGAAAGTGTTTAGGTTTGACCTCAAATTATATGGTTTTGGTCAATCTAAAAGAAAATTGTACAAGAAAATGTTATAATGTATGGCCCGCCTTACATTGAGTGCCGGTTCACACTAGGGCGACCTGTAAGGCGACCTGGTCGCCTCACAGGTCGCCGCAGGTCGCCTCCTATAGGGAAGCTGCGGACCCGTTCTAATAGGAGCGACACAAGTCGCTCTGACCTAGAAAAAGGGTCCGGAGCTTCTTTGGGGCGACCCGGAGGCGACCGCCATAGACTTCAATGTTATGAAGTCCGTGGCGGCCACTCCGAGGTAGCGGCGCGCTGCTCGCACCGTGACCTCGGAGGTCGCGGTGCGAAGTAGCGTCGCTGCAGTGTGAACAGGCGCTGAGGGACATTATTTACTTATTTGTTTCTAACAAAGGACATTTTTCATGGTGTTTGTGTTTTTATTTACTTTTATTTCTTTTTTTTATAGGGAATGGGTAACAAGGAGTACTATGTATTCTGTGATCACTCACCTGGGGGGAGTTAGGATATTTGGGGACCGCCTATTCTAAGGGAACTTCTAGATTCCAGTAAGTTCCCCCTACAGATTCCTTCATTCCTGTGGGGGACAAAATGAGAGGATATAGCCCTTGTCCTCTGCAAGGCACCTTGTCTTGCAAGAGGAAAGACTTTGCAGATTGGGTGGCCAGGAAAGGGGAGAACTCTATCGGGCTTTATGTCTTCAATATTGGGAGGGTATCTTGCAATGGGGAGAAACCTCCACAAAGACCTCCCACTTCCTTTGCAAAGCACCTTGTCCCCAATTTTAGGGAGACAAGGGCCTCACCCCACATCCTGTCCTCCAAAAATGAAGTGTAATCTGTGGAGAGGCTTATCATTATCTGGAAGCTCCCTTTAGAATAGAGGGTTTGTACGTATCTCCCCCCCCCCCCCCCACCCTCCCTTCAAAAAAATGAAAAAGTTAAAAAAAAAATTACTGACATCCTCAAAAAATATTTTATTGGATGAAAAAAAAAAAACAGTGTTCCCTGATATAAATCCAACATCAGTCACATTGTCCAGCAATGTGGATCCATGTCAGTCACAATGAGCCACCACCCAGCAATGTTTACTCATTGTTACTCCCATCAGAAATGACAAATCCCCCAGCTGGCTTCTATATTTAAACAGACTGTCTAGGGATTCTGGGTGAAATAACATGGTGATGATGATATTAAGTCAATGACGTCACCCAGGATCCCTGGTAAGTTTGTTTACACAAATTAGCCATCAAGCAGAGGCGTAACTAGAACCTTCAGGGCCCCGGTGCAAGAAACCATGAAGGGCCCCCCGGACCCCTGGTCGGGGCCCTTCCCTTCAAGCCTGGGGCTCCTCCCACTGATCCTGGGGCCCTTTACTCTCGTTATTTACCCTTTATTATGGCCCGCAGCGGGACCCTTTCACAAGTTCTGCAGTGGGCCCCCTTACTGCCATCTTGGGGCCTCCCCATGGTGGTGGAATGCCAGGGCCCGGTTGCAAGTGTGACCTTTCCAATCCTGAAAGTTCACCCACTGGTTTCAGGCATTTTTATTTTTTGGTATTTTAATTGTAATTTGTTTTCATTTTATTTGATTTTTTTTCTACAATATCACTGACTAAGACTCTGTCCATTCAGAAAAGGAAGGAGCTGGTAAATTACATATTTACCGACCCCTTCCTGGTTCTCTATTGTGACGCATCCCCTGCAGCAGCCGGCAGGAGAGGGAAGGAAGCACAGTGGGAAGGGGGAGGGGGCAGCACAGTGGGGGGGGGGGACCGGGGGAGCACACAGGGGCACAGAGGCAGCAGAACACAAGTGAACTGGATAGGAGGGGTGGCGGGGGCAGCATACAGAGGAACCAATCTCCTCCATTTTTCTCAGCTACAGGAGGAAAAAGGAGGAAAAAGGAGGACAGTGATTTCTCTACATGCTGCCCCCTCCTATCTAGATGTACAGGGGAGCCACACATGCCCCCTGGAGCATGGGGCCCGGTTGCAATTGCAACCCCTGTAGTTACGCCCCTGCCATCAAGGATTTGTTATTTAGCGGTGGTATGTTAGGTGTTCACAAACTTCCCTCTTGGGTTCATTGAATATCTAACAAACCAAACTTTGTTCGTTCAGTCTTTGTTATTCAGTAAATTGCAAATCCAACAGGCAGAAGTGGAACTCATCATAATAGTCACAACAGGTAAGAAGAGTCAGGAAGTCATGATCCCCCAAAAGATTTAACCACTTTACCACCGGAGGATTTTGCTGTCTTACTTCCAGGCCACTTTTTGCGATTCGGCGCTGTGCGAATTTAACTGCCAATTGCGCGGCCGTGCGATGCCGTACCCAAACAAAATTTACGTCCTTTTTTTCCCCACAAACAGAGCTTTCTTTTGGTGGTATTTGATCACCTGTGCGATTTTTACTTTTTGCGCTATAAACAAAAAAAGAGTGTTTATTTTGAAAAAATAACAATATTTTTCATATATTTTTATATGAAATTCCCCCCCCAAAAAAATGTAAAAATCCAAATTTTTTTAAATTTATGGCCAATTTGTTTTCTGCTACCTATGTTTGGTAAAAAAAAATCACAATAATCGTATTTTGATTGGTTTGCGCAAAAGTTATTGCGTTTACTAACAAAGGGAAAGATTTCTGTCATTTTTGGTGTTTTTTTTTTTAACACATAATGGCGGCGATCTGCGTTTTTTTTTGCGGGACTGCAACATTGCGGCGGGCAGATCGGACCCTTGACTGACATTTTCGACACTTTTGGGGGTACCAGTGACATTACTGCAGTAATCAGTGCTATATATATGCACTGTTACTGTAAAAATGACACTGACAGGGAAGGGGTTAATTTTATTGGAGAGAGAGGGGTTAATGTATGCCTGGTGCTTACTAACGTGTGGGGGGGGGGGGGTGACTGAGTGAGTCAGGGACAGATCGGATTTTCAGCTATGCTGAACCATGCTATCTGTCCCTGCCTGTCACTTAGGAGATCCGACCGCTCTGTTTACACAAGCGGGCGGATCTCCAAACTAGATTCCCCGACGATCGGGGAAGAGCAGCGGCGATCGCCGCCGCTCCTCCCCTGGCCCGACTCCCACTGTGACTGAACACAGAGGGAGCTAGCCTCCGGCGGCACGTGTGCGCCGTGGCCGCCGCCCACAAGGGGCGGAGTCCAGCGACGTAGGTCTACGTCGCTGGACGATAACGAGCCACATTGCTGCAGTAGCAGCAATGTGAGCGGAGTTAAAGTGGTTAAGAAATCGTTAGGTTTTCAGCATCTACCAAACATGGAAATACCAGCTTGTGTTGGAGTGACCATTTAACAAATTGGGAGAAGAAGAAATGCATTAAGAGTTTAGTTGCCTGTTTATATCCATTATCCAGGGATAAGACTTTCTGTCCTGCACATGCTCTCTTCGTCTGCTCAGCTCTGAGACGCAATCATTTCTGTCTTCGCTTGAACGCCGTGCCTGCCTTATAACCGCCATTTAATCTAAATCTTATTTTTCACCTTGATGTTTGGCTGGGCTGACTCATGGGGACAGTTATAGATTCCTTACTGACCCCATAAAGAATGATGCATGTAGCGCAGCGTAGGCTGGCGAGTGCAGCAGACAGGCGCGCTCTCCCTGTAGCGCCGTTAGAGAAATTAGCTATCTAGCATTTTGCCCACCACTGCGCTCTCTTCATTTTCCTTCTGAGCTTTAATCCTTCATCACCTATGGTCCGAAACACTCCATCTACCTTGAACTTTCTTATTTATCAACGGGTACTTTAAGTTTCCAAGTCTCACGTTAATTTTTGGTTAAAATGGAATTACACTCACAGGGCAAGTTATCCATATGGACAAATTCTTTTTTAGCAAAGTGCATGAAACGGGAAAAAAAAATAACCGTTAAAATTTTACGAGTTTTTTAATAGCTTTGTGATTTTTTTAAAGAGAGCAAATTAGAGCCAATATTGCTGGACAAGCCTAATTTTGGTTATGTGGTTTTGTGTCTGTTGGAGGCAGAGGGGTTTATTTACTAAAGGCAAACTGTGCACTTTGCTAACAGCAGTTGCTCCAGAGCTTTGTAAAGGTAAAGCTTCACTTTGCAAAGAATAACCAATCACATGCAAGGCAAAAAAAACATTTTTGCTTGCACATGATTGGATAATGGAAGTCGCAGAGCTTCTGCTCATTTACTAATCTCTGGAGCAACTGCACTTGCAGGGTGCAACAGCACTTTGTAAAGTGCACAGTCTATTTGCCTTTAGTAAATCAACCGCAGAGTGTCTCCTTGGAGCGATGTCCATGGTAGGAATAATTTAAAATAGTACTAAAGTATTTTTTTACCTTTATACAGTCACAACATTGAGGTAAAATAATGCCTCAGTACTGTTCAAGCCCATTGTGCCCAAACACTTTGTACCCTTGTCACTGCAGCTGGGTACTCCACAATCTGCTCCTCTGAACTTCTTGGTTGTAGAGGAGAGGTGAGCAATTGGCTCCTGCAATTGTCAGGAGATGAGTGGTGGGAGCAGGGGCTTGGTTTTCCAAGTTCTATGTATTTCAATGGATGCACATAACCTCAGTTAGGATTGCACAAGTACAGGTGTTTCTTTTGCAGCCAGATAGACAAAGGAGATACCGGCACACAAGAACATGGGTGGGGGGCAACAGTTTGGCAACTATCTGCAATAACAAGAAAGGAGCATTTACAAGTAAGCAGACTCTACAGTTTATGTAAATCTGGGCTTCCTGAATAGAAATAAAAAATAAAAACTTGGGTATAGTATCACTTTAACTACAGCCCAAACATATGATTACTGGGTATAGATAGGTGTAAATAAAGAGTAGACGTCATGATGCATTAAGCCCCTTTTTAAGTGTTAATAGTTTATTTGTAATAATTAACAAAATGGAAAGTAAATGAACAGAAGAGAAATTCAAATCAAATCAATATTTGGTGTGAACACCCTTTGCCTTCAAAACAGAATAAATTCTTCTAGGTATACTTGCCCACAGTTTTTGAAGAAACTCGGCAGGTAGGTTGTTCCAGACATCTTGGAGAACTAACCACAGATCTTCTGTGGATTTAGGCTGTCTCAAATCCTTTTGTCTCTTCAGGTTATCCCAGACAGCAACCTCTGGTCTGCATCTGATGTCACCTAGGCTCCGCCCTATGCGTTACATCACATTGCGTCATTCTGTAGAAGTCACGTGACCTGTGACGTAACGCATAGACAGAGCCTGGTTGATGTCAGATGTGGACCGGCAGTGATGTCTGGAGCGGCGCTGGCAGCATTTCTGTGGATGTGAATGTGATTTCTTTTAATAAAAACATTTTAACGACTACACATGAAGGCTGTTTCTGTCTCTTATTATGTGGTATGGTAAAGTGGTGCAAAATGGACTACCAAGCTGACACCAAGCCTTAAAGGGACCCACACCTTAAATCCCTGGATAACATCTGAATAGAAAAGTGGGGATTCCAGCTGCGAGGAGGTCCTTATGAATACAAACGAAAGCGTTATATATCCTTACTTTTACTGTCATATAGAAGAGGTGATAGCATTGTGATCACAGAGGTGCTCAGTGTGGAACATATAACGGCCCACAACACTGGAGTTGTGGGCACATTATAGGACACAGTGTTGAATATTGCTTACTTCATGGAAGTTTTGCACGTTAACATTTCACGGTGAAGAATAAGGATATATATGTTATTCAAGTATATTGAGTAATACACAATAGGTTCATATGGTGTGGTTAGAAATGTATATACATGGTCAAAATAGAAGCGCAGCACCAATTGGTATTTCTTTTTTTCATTTTCTAGGCTGATAGGCATTGAATTGTTAAAAATTGTATCGGGAACTGGGCACTGCCCTGGGAACATGTACCAAAGCAAAACAAAATCCATTAGGCAGGAAGCAGCATTCCTTTAAAAACATGCCTGCCATATACCCTTTAACCACTTGCCGACCGCCTGCCGCCTTTTTACTGTGGCAGGGCGGCTCGGCTGCGTCCAGTCACGTAGTACTACGTGACTGGACTGCATGTGGTTTAGACAGCGATTGCCGCTGCCCTCCCGCGATTGTCCGAGAAACCGAGAGAAGATCCGCCTGCTTATGTAAACAAAGCAGGCGGTTCTTCTGTCAGACAGGCAGGGAGAGATCAGCAGTTTCAGCTGCTCTCTTTGTCTGGCACAGAATCATCCCCCACACAGTCAGTAAGCATGCTGAACATACATTTAACCCCTTTGATCACCCCCAGTATTAACCCCTTTCCTGCCAGTGTCATTTATACTGTAACAGTGCATATTATTTAGCACTGATTACTGTATTAGTGTCACTGGTCCCCAAAAAGTGTCAAAAATGTCAGTTAGGGGTCCGATCTGTCCACTGCAATGTCGCAGCCCCGCTAAAAGTCGCAGATCGCCGCCATTACTAATAAAAAAAATAAATAAATAAAAAGTCCAAAAATCTATCCCGTAGTTTGTAAACGCTATAACTTTTGCGCAAACCAATTAAAATACGCTTTTTGGGATTTTTTTTACCAAAAATATGTAGCAGAATACAAATTGGCCTAAACTGATAAAAAAATAAATTTTTTTTAAATTTTTATTGGGAGTGTTTTATAGCAGAAAGTAAAAAATATGGCGTTTTTTCAAAATTGTCGCTCTTTTTTTGTTTATAGCGCAAAATCTAAAAACCGCAGAGGTGATCAAATAGCACCAAAAGAAAGGTCTATTTGTGGGAAAAAAAAGAAAATCATTTGTATTTTGGTACAGCGTCCCACGACTGTGCAACTTTCCGTTAAAATAACGCAGTGCCGAATCGCAAAAAATGGCCTGGTCATTAAGGGGGTAAAACCTTCCAGGGCTCAAGTGGTTAAATGGCTGTCAAGTAGCACATCTGTACGATACATACAACCTACTACAGCAAAACTGACATTTGCAAAGAAATAAAATGCATTTTAAATTAGCAGCAAATTACAGCTTCAGTCCCATGGGGTTTCCCCTAAAAATACATACTAGACCCCAATCCTTGATGGGTGTGTTTTATGGATATGAAGGGGGACCCCATAGAGATAAAAGCAAAAAAAAAAACATTGTGGGGGTCCACTCAAATTTTCCCCAAAAATCAATACCAGACCTTTATTTGTGTATGCTGCCGGGAAAGGTGAGGGACAAGCATGCACTCTTCTCCTAAAATATACCAGGCCACATTGCCTTAAAGTGTCACTAAACCCATATCATAAAAAACTATCAATAAATGGTGTATTGCATGCTGTTCATACTCACACAGTCACTATGAGATTTGTTTTCTGTATTTTTCAAAAACCTGGTTGATCCTGCTGCTCTCTATCTCCCCCTTCTGTTCATGTCACCAATTCAGCTAGGGATTTTGCAGCTGTGGTGGCAACTCTGCACATGCTCAGTTTTCAGTGAGTTTCTATGCTGAGCATATCCTCCCCTATTACATCTGAGCAGTCCATGTGACTATAGAGTCACACATGTGGGTGTATGCACAGTGGTAAATGACAGCCCACTCCCTCCCTCCTCCTCCATGCCCACTAACCAGCTAAACGCAAAGGGGGTGGGGTATTACATGTAGATTAATAGAGGCTTCACCTCCTTCTAGTTCTAAGACACAAGCTATAGGGGTGTGGCACAGCCTGTGACTGACAGACATAGATGGGATAATGTAAATTAAACAGTGTGTGTTTTAGTATCACTTTAATATGGGTGGGAGGTATCCTGCCAGGGGCAAGCCCCCTGGCAAGATATCTTCTCCCCATGTTAAAGTGGACAAGGGTCTCTTCCCCACAATCCTGCCCGGTGGCTGTGGGGGGTCTGTGAGTAGGGGGCTTCCTTTAACAATAGGTGGAGCCCACCATCAAATACCAAGTACTTAAAAATGTCCAAAAGTTCCCCCAAGCACAAGTGCGCCCCCGTCTGCCACACTTCCATGGGTGTGAGGCACCAGACTTTTTTTTGTATGCTCCCTGCTTGTAATTTCTGGGGCATTTTGTACAATAAGGGCTGGTTGACACCAATACGCAGGGCAGGGAAGGTGCTTTTTCTGTGTGTTTCTTGCACTGCAGGTGAACACGCTGCCCTGGTGAGAATGTGCAGGTGTCAATTAATTGTTTATTGCACCCCAAATGCATCTCGCAAATGCAGTGCATTTGCAGGCACCAAATCACAAGCTACTGCAGTAGCAGTACCATGAAGTGTGTTGAAGTGCATTCTGAAAAGATAGTGCTTTCACTGCTTTTTCCACATTCCAGTTCATTCTGCAGCCTATTCCTATGCAGAAAATGCATGGGAACACATGCGTTCTTGTGTGACCTGGCCATAACAGTGTACAGAACACCTCCATGTTGCCATATTGCTATTATTTTTTTGACAGTTTTAGAACATTACAGTAGCTGAAAATTGAAATGGAAAGGTAATTTTAATAACAATAAAATATAAAATGGCTTGTAGGTGTTTTATATGCTATATTATTTGTTTTACCAAGAAAGAATATTTAAATTCAGCATTTCATACTCCTCATGTGTGCCTGCTGTACCATGGACTTGTATGAAAAAGTATCCTTTTCTCTTTGTATTGCTTCCTTTGTGTGAAATCCCTGGTGATCCTGCTAGTCTCTCTGCTTTCCTATTAAAAACTGATCACACGAAGCAGGTGAACACAGCATGGTCAGTTCTCTAGCTGTGTTGGGATCTCAGCCTTCTCTCCTCCAATGATGAGACTTGGGCTGACCCCCCCCCCCCCACCTCTTCCCCGCACAGCCATCCACTGGGAAGACCAGTGTACTGCTGTTTTACCTCCCCAAGCTCTCTGAGCTCCTAATGCAGCTGAGAGCAGAGGGTATGTGATCAGGGGAAAAAAAGGTGTTTTTTTCTTTTTTTTTTATATCTATGTATACACAAATGTTTTCCCATTCATTTCTATATTGAACTGAATGGGTTGTTTTACAAGGTGAGGGTTTACGTATACTTTAACCAGTTGCTGACCGCCCATGTATATATACTGCGGGCGGCGGCTTCTACAGGTGAAAACATATACCTGTATGTCTTCGCCGCGTCCGAGTTTGCGGAGCGCACATTCCAAAGAGAGACAGAACGGTGGTCTGCAGATTGCTGTTCTGTGATAAGGGAAGACAGAGATGCTGTGTTTCTGCTAAGCAGGAACACGGATCTCTGTTTTTCCACAGTACAAGCACCCCACACACAGTTAGTAAACACTCCCTAGGGACACATGTAAACCTTTGATTGCCCCTGATTTTAATCCCTTCCCTGCCAGTGTCATTAGTACAGTGACAGTAGATATTTTTTTTAGCACTGATCACTGTATTGGTGTCGCTGGTCCCCAAAAAGTGTCACTTGGTGTCTGATTTGTCCCAGTCCCAGTAAAAGTCGCTGATTGCCGCCATTACTAGTAAAAAAATAAAAATACATTAAAATTCCATATAAATATCCCATAGTTTGTAGATGCTATAACTTTTGCGCAAACCAATTAATATACGCTTATTGGGATTTTTTTTACCAAAAACATTTGTCAGAATACATATTGGCCTAAACTGATGAAGAACTTATATTTTTTTGCATTTTTTTATTGGGTGTGTTTTATAGTAGTAAGTAAAAAATATTGTTTTTTTTTGTTTTGTTTTTTCAAAATTGTCGTTTTTTTTTTTTTCTATTTATAGCACAAACAATAAAAACCCCAGAGGTGATCAAATACCACCAAAAGAAAGCTCTACTTGTGGGAAAAATAGAACATCAATTTTATTTAGGTACAGTGCCGCACGATTGCGCAATTGTCAGTTAAAGTAACGCAGGGCCGTTGTTCTGCTGAAAACTCCAACTTGCCAAAATCTCCACACCATGTCAATTCCGGTGACTGCACAGCAGCAATAATTGGAAATTTCAACGAGTTGCTGTTTTCACAGAACACCGACAGCCTGTGCACTCCAGTACACAATGAAATGAGTGGACATTGTTAGTCCGCCTGCTACTAACCAAAAACATGGCCGCCTCCGAGGCAGCGACAACTTTTTTCCTACTTACCCGGTGTTCTGGGAAAACACTCTACTCGTCATGTACTGAAGTGTATAGGCCTCCGGTGTTCTGTGAAAACAGCAAATCTCCTTTTATTTCTGCTGTACTGTCGCCGGAGGTGACGTGGTTAGAGATTTTGGCAAGTTGGAGTTTTCGGCAGAACACTGTATCGCAAAAAATGGTCTGGTCATGAAGGGGGGTAAACCTTCCGGAGCTAAAGTGGTTCAGGTAGCCCACACAATATAAGTGAACTGTCAACACACCCCAGCATTAGATATCATGCCCAGTGCCATCTTAAAGCGGAGTTCCACCCAAAAGTGGAACTTCCGCTTTAAATAGTCCTAACCCCCTGACATGCCACATTTGGCATGTCATTTTTTTTGGGGGGGGGGGGGAGCGGGTACCTAGTTTTGACAGGTACCCGCTCCCACTTCCGCTCGGAGCGCCGTGGCGCCCTGAGCGGAAGTCCTCCTCTCTCCCTTCCTCCCTGCAATCTTCTGGGACATGTCAGAGGTCCCAGAAGATTGCCGGCCAATCATGACGCATAGCGCAACTCGCGCATGCGCAATGCGTACCCGGCTGTGAAGCCGCAAACTGTCACAGCCGGGTGCCCACACCAGTGATGCAGAGGCCGCAGAGCAGAGAGGGAGAAGACGGCGCATCGCTGGACCGTGGGACAGGTGAGTGTGCGGTTAGGCTGGAACTCCGCTTTAAGAGCAATAAAGGGCCCCAGGCAATGCAGTGCACTTGGGCCCTGCCTACACAATCACCCACGAGAATAAAAATGCAAATTATCGATAAGGTGATATTTATTGGTACAGCAGTGCCAGGCTAATGACAGCTTCGAGGTTCGGCGGCTAGGTCCAGTGAACACACACACGGACGGGAGTCAGACTCGACTATCCTGTGTGTGCCTGTTTCTGTGGAGGAGGACAGGCATTCCTGCAGTTGTGGGCTCCCCCTCCATGGCCCAAGTGGCCTGACAGCAGCGCAGGGCCGACAGGCGCTTGCTACCTGCTAGGTTTGGCGAAGGGATGCACATGGGAATCAGGACTAATGCTTGGCTGGGTTGCTGGGAAGGTGGAGCCCTGGGCAACTGCCCAGCGTGCCCATTCGGTAAGATGGCCCTGATCATGCCTGACTTTGTGGGATCCCAACAAAGGTGCATTGGTGCGGCATTCAAAATGGACGGCACCACAAGGCACTAATGCGTTCTAGTAATCAAGAGTATTGTTTGATAGTTGTAAAGCAGAAGAGAAGATTATGGGTCTCTGTAGAGTAAACTTTAACAAGACTTGCCCCCAGACATTGTAGCCTGTGTTGTACCCTGAGCGTGGATCAAATTTTAAGAACTGGCAGGTCTTCTTGGAGATTCATTGCTCAGCCCTGCACTTCTAACTGTTAGTAAAAACACAAAAACGGCTGCACGTTGACGAAGAACTTCCTCTTTCACTACTCAGAGCTTATGTCACTATGTTGTCATCTTAAAACAACATTTTCATTGCCCTTTTCAGGCGGTGAAGATAAACAAGGCGACAATTATCAGGCAATTTGGGGAAATTATTTATTATGTAATTTTGAAATTGCTGCAGATGAGGAACGTGTTGTTGCGTGTTTTTTATTGCGTCGTCATCTGTTTAAGCACAAAACTTTCCACAGCCGCCTTGCCATTCGTTAGAAGAAAACACCTCCATTTATTTGTGGTGGTGTGTCGTTACAGGGCCAAAGAGCATCCCCGATGGGGTGTGAGCATGGCGGCACCCCAGAGGGACAGTGCAAGAGTGACAGGAGTGAGAGCGTGATCTAACACTTCACGTTGTTTGAGTAATGAGATAATCTCCTTCGTCATTTTCCTGGCTACTCCATTCGAGGTACAGCAACCTAAACACGGCAGATTTAAGGTGCAGTCATGGATTCTTACACCTTTTTTATTTCTTTGGGTTGCTGTGTTTGCAGTGATCTCATTACCATCTGACATAACGCAGTACCGATACCCTCGCTATGTGCCTGCTCAGAGTATAGAACTGGTGTTACTAAAAGAAAGTGCGTAGAGGTTTTGTACATACAGCTCTATGAATTTGAAATTGCAATTTTGCTGAGATATTGGGAAATTTTGGCAACGTTTTTAACCCTAACGGTAACCCTGACCCTAAAGCCCCATACACACGATCAGAATATCGTACAAAAAATAACGCTTTTGAAGCGATCGTATGATAATCGAAACGTCCATACACAGCTTCCCCCCAAAATTTTGCGAAGGGACAAACACGAAAAGGTTTCTCGTACGAAATGAAATTGTATGACTTTTGTTTAATCCGCAAGTTATCATCCGCAAATACAATACAAATACATTACATCACTTCCAAATTTTTATTTTATCGTATGAGAATTTTCGTACTTTAGTAACCTATTCGTTTTCGATATGAGATTAGCATGCAAAAAAAAAAAAAATGGACAATCATTCGTCCGATAATCTCATTGTGTGTACTAGGCTTTACACTAACCTTATTCCCATATATAACACTTATGCTATTTCAAGCCTTGCTTTTTAAGGCTGAAGCCAGTGGTGGCCGTCCATTGGTTGCGCAGGGGTGCCCCCCCTATCCATGCGTCCAGGCCCCTAATCTACATGCAGTGCGCCGGATGCATGGATTAAAATGGGGTTTTTTGGTTTTTTTTTAAGCACATGATTAGAGCCAGAGGCTCTTATAGGCTTCAAAAACGGGTGGGCTCGGGGCACAGAGCACTGCGCCCTGAGCCCACCCAGTTGCGTGCCAATAGCGAATTAATATTCACTATTCTCACACTGATTCTTCTCCTGGCCAATCAGGAAGCGAGTCCTGAGACCCGTTTCCCGATTGGCCGAAAGGAGAAGCCATGCTATTGGCCAAGGAGGAGGAGGAGGAAGGAGACGCAGGGGAAGCCCGACCCACGGAGGAGACTGAGGGGAAGCCGCCGCCACCGTTGTCTGCACCAGAATCGTATTGCATGGGTGTTCATTCATGTCTGAACCGGCAGTTCGCACTGCGATATGCAAACTGATCTGGCGGTGTCGTTAACTTTGTATTGACACCCCCAGCGATTCGCATATTGCTGTATGAACTGCCTTCGAGTTGAGTGCGTGGATTTGCAGGGTTCCTGCATTGCTTATGTGTGAACCGGCCCTAATTCAAATTGTTGCCATAGTCTTCACAATAATGCTATCCATAATGCTAATGGTAACCATAATCCTAGTGTCAACCCTCTTACCCTTTGTTTATAAACAAACCCTGTGATTATGTTAATGCTGGGGTTTCAGGTCTGTAAGTACCATGCTTTAAAAAACTGTAGATGTTACCCAACCCTATGAAAAAGTGTCTAGCTAAGGTATTGGCATAAAAAATTAGTAATCCATGCGGCCTACAAGAAGCTCAGGGGTCGCATCAGTACAAGGGTGTCTATGCCATTGTTGCACTGTAGGATAGTGGATAGTAGGATAGTGGATGAGTTGTCACTCTAGAACAGGAAATTTGACAAGAAGTGAAAAAAAAGGTAAAACAAAACAAAAAAATGTAGATCGGCTAAGAGAAAAAAAAATACTGAGCTCTAGGACTGTCAAGGGGGCCTGAGCTGCAACATGCATTAATTCTGGATCGCCAACTCTGTATTTATGTCGCTACTTTGACGTTAAATACCAGGGTTATGGCAGCTATCTGATCTCGGCTTTGGAAACGATCTGATCTCCCGTGTGGATGGGCAGGAAGTCGAGTGAGGGCAAGATGGCCCCCACTCGACTCTATGCCATTGGAGGACCAGAGCGACGTCAAGCGTCACTTCCGCCCAACGGCCTTAAAGGGTCAATTTTTTTTTTATAGAAATTTTTTTTATTGCTTTTAAGTGTAAATGTGAGATCTGGGGTCTTTTTGACCCAAGATCTCACATTAAGGAGGACCTGTGCTACTTATTTCTAATACAATGGTAATAGGAATAAAAGTGATCAAATACAAATTTTTTTTAAAAGGGACAGTGTAAAAATAAAAAGTAAAATAAATAAGTAAAAAAAAAAGTAAAGCGCCCCATGCCTCCGAGTTCATGCGCCCACATATGTAAACAGTGTTCAAACCACACATGTGAGGTATTGTGATTGTTAGAGCAAGAGCAATAATTCTAGCCCTAGACCTCCTCTGTAACTCTAAACTGGTTACCTGTAGAAATTCTTGAAGCGTCGCCTATGGAGATTTTTAAGTACCAAAGTTTGTCACCATTCCACGAGCGTGCCCAATTTTAAAGCATTCAATGTTAGGTATCAATTTACTTTGCGTAACATTATCTTTTACATAAAAGAAAAAAAAATTGGGCTAACTTTACTCTTTTCTTATTTTATAATTAAAAAAGGTGTATTTTCCAAAAACATTGCGTTTGTAAGACCGCTGCGCAAATACGGTGTGACAGCGATTTTCATTTTATTCTCAAAGTCATTTTCTAGCAAAAAATACTGACTTTAACTTGTAAACAACAGTTGTCAGAAATAGGCCCGATCCTTAAGTGGTTAACATAATTTTTAGGTTTCCATTTTTTTTTTTTTAAATTAGAAATTTGGTAAAATTAAAAAAAAAAAAAATAAAACTTGCTGTTTTTGTGGCAAAAATAGGTTTATTGAAAATTCCCACTGATCTGCAGTCAAGAATAAAAAAATAATCATTTTTATAAAGCATGTTCTTTTTTAAAGTCTGGAAAATGTTATGTATGGCATATTATTATTCTGCAGTTTTCTACACAGCCACTAGGAGGAGCTGGAGTTTGATTTTCCAATTATTACCATAATAACCTTTCAGCTGTGCCATTCCTGTGCATTCCCCTGCAGTATAGTTTGGAGCCCATTCATTTGAATAGGCTGCTAATCACACAAGAACACACATAAAGTAGTGCATGCAGTGTTTTTAAAAAATGTGGTGCACCAAGTCACATGGGGCACTGCATTTGTTCTCGGCATCTGGGGTGCTATTAACAATGTATTGGCACCAGAAGCAGATTGTAAAGGCAGTGAATTTTGAACGCAATGTCAGAAACGCATACGGAACGTGCCTTTCCCACACTGTGTTCTGGTGTGAACCAGTCCTGAAGGAAGCTCGCTGTTTATAAAATACAATATAATTGTGACTTCTTACTTATTAGACAGCTGAGTTTGAGGTTTTAGTCAAAGGAAACTGCAAAGCCAGCTCTCTTTAGATAGCTCCTAGTGCTGTGGGAATCCTTTGTCATGTAATAAATGTTTATTTGTAAAACAAAGATCGTATATAGCTAGTAAAAAAACATATAACATAAACATTTATACGCTAATAACATTAAAATAGGACTAAAAAGCAAATTGACCCAAAATCATTATAAATCCTTTAGAGTCACTCCAATAAAAAATAATTTGGTGTTTGCTGAATGCTGAGTGTTCAATTACATATCTCAAAGGGGCTCCAGTGGTGGATTGGTCCTTAAATTGTCTATAATTTATTGTAGCCAGGTGCTGGACTACAGCAATATGGAGAAGGACCCTTTGTTCTTTTCTCCTTCTACTATCATACTGATGTTATGCTGTACCATCCCCACCTCCGACCAGCAGGGGGAGTGCTATAGCCAGGCAAACACATAGACTTCTATGCAGAGTACTGAGAACCATGGGTGTTGTAGTCCAGGACAGCAGCCATATAACGTGCCAATTGACTCTTTACACTACAGAACCCAAGAAACACTGTGCAGTAGGAAGAGTGGGAAGATGGTTTTTATTGAAGTGCCCGGGAAATCTTTGTTTTCTTGGCACTACGGGAGTTAAGGAAAGCACATCTATCTGTATGCTCACCTGTCAGAGGGAGGCCCAACTGCAAGAGACCCATGCCGGAGATGGGGAGTAAACACACCCGGGCAATGCAACACAGACCACATCACTGCCCTTGCACTGTGCAGGAAGACTGGAGTATCCACTCGCTCTCTGCTTACCACCGTTGATCATCAGAGGCTTTTCAGGGAGTGACTGAAGAGGTCCACTTCTACTGTATGTGTTCACAGCAGCATCCTGGGAATTGGATAAAGGGTTATCTGCCCATTATTGACACTGCTAGCAGGGACTGAGCCATTGAAAGCACTGTACCTGTACCAAACCCAAACTGCACCTATACCCAGGGCCATCATTGATACTGATTGGGCCCCCGGGCAAATATTTTTGGAGAGGCCCATGCAATTTCACGCTCCACCCCAACATCCCTCTCCCCCATACTATCCCCATAATTACACAGGAGCCCCTTCCCTATACTACCCCCATCATTACACAGGACCCTCTCCAACATACTACCCCCATCACTACACAGGACCGCCTCCCCTCGCTGCACAGACCCCTGCATTGCCACCCCCAGCGGTCTAACCTTGAAAGTATACAAAGGCTGTCAGGCGAACACCAGTCACATCCCAATGAACCCTCCAGTGAAAAAGTTCTTTAGTGGACTGATGGTGTGCTGCTTGTCGGACATGGTGAGGAAGAGGGGCCAGTGTGACTGTGCCCTAGACTGACAGGCGCTCTACATGGATAAGGTTTACTTTACCAAGCTGGCCAATCACTGCAGACATAACACCCAACCAATCAACAAAGTGATAGTGATAGCCAAAGTGATAGTGATAGCCAAATCCACTTATCAACTTTTTGCGGGCAGTGCAGGCTCAAGTGGCAGCTAAGGTCCTTTGGGTCCCACAACAATGCCCCGCCTATACCAACCCTATATCGCATTTGTACCAACCCTATACTGAACTTCTACCTAACTTTTACCTCATCTGATCCGCATCTACACTGCACCCGTGCCAAGCCTATACCGTACCTATACTGCACCGATACTGCATGTTGGTTTATTAAGACTGACGTTAAGTACATCAACGATTTTCAAAGGGTCCCAATGATAGCTGGGCCAATCTGAAAGGCCCCTTTGTTTTCCTGCTCCTCTTTTACCTTCCTCCTTTTCTTTTGGACAGTACACAACCAGTCGGTTTAGGACTAGAATGGCCACCATAAATGGGCTGACAGCATAGTTCCAGCACTCGATAGAATAAACTTTAGTACTGCTCACTGCTGCACTTGAGGTAGCCTTACTACTGTTTATGCTGATCTGGATTGTCTTATATTGTCTTAAGCCTAGTCCTTACTATTATTCACTTTATATGCTAAATTTTGTTGTTACCATTGCTAATCAATTTTATGCTGGTGTAGCACCCTACAGGTAGGTGCTAGGTAAAACCATAGTAGGCCTTGTCTGCCTAACAGCAGGGCCATGTTTCTTTTGTCAGGTAGGTTGTCATGACTCCCAAGTGTGTTTTCTGAGGAGGGGAGTCTCCCCACTGGCTCTAAAGGAGCTGAAAGGGTCCGGTGTGCCGAGAACCAGCGGAGAGCGAGAGGGGTCCAGTCCCAGAAAGCCTACACAGGTCGTGAGTACTGAGGATTGCCCCTGGGGGTCTGCCTGAAGAGTTAGAGGAGACCACTCCGGAGGAGGTTCTGGGATCCAGTGTTAGCTAGTGGTAAAGGGGGTACCTAGGTTGAGGACCCTGAAGTAGCAAAGGGGGTACATAGTCAGTGGACCCTGAAGAGCTAAAAGTGTAAAGGGGGCGCCTGCAGATTGGGCCTTGAATCGTACAGAGTATCAGTTGAGAGTTGCAGCCATACGGGAATTCACCACAAGCTACCTCTAACCAGTGCCAGGCTGGAGGGGGTAGTCAGTGACTTTGTAGTGCAGCAGTGTCAGCAGTTCTATGCTCCATAGTCCTGAGTCTTCTGGACCTAGAGTCGAGGATTCAGCACTTCTTTCAAGTTACAGTGTGTTCTAAGCGTCAGTGAGCTTTGGCTAGCGGCGGCTGGCGTCAAGGCAGCGTTGACAGACATTTTTCTGGATAAAGTCCCAAGTTGTACCTAGTTGAGCCTAAAGGAGTATCCCACTCATTCCCTTCTCCCATCCCCTTATCTACAATAAAACCACAAAACAAAGATGCCGGAGTTGTCAATGTCTCAGTTCTCACACCCAGGGTCGCAGCCCACATGGGCTGGAGAGGTAACCGGTAACAGGCCACAGGCCTGGAAACCTTGCTACACTTGCCCTGTTACCAACCATATCGGGTAACAATATATTAAATTTGCCTTTACTAACTGGTTTAGTGCCTGTTTTATTTGATATAGCACTACTATTGGGTACCAAGTACAGTATCTCACAAAAGTGAGTACACCCCTCACATATTTGTAAATATTTTATTATATCTTTCTATGTGACAACACTGAAGAAATTACACTTTGCTACAATGTAAAGTAGTGAGTGTACAGCTTGTATAACGGTGTAAATTTTCTGTCCCCTCAAAATAACTCAACACACAGCCATTAATGTCTAAACTGCTGGCAATAAAAGTGAGTACACCCCTAAGTGAAAAGGTCCAAATTGGGCCCAAAGTGTCAATACTTTGTGTGGCTACCATTATTTTCCAGCACTGCCTTAACCCTCTTGGGCATGGAGTTCATCAGAGCTTCAAAGGTTGCCACTGGAGTCCTCTTACACTCCTCCATGATGACATCACGAAGCTGGTGAATGTTAGAGACCTTGCACTCTTCCACCTTCTGTTTGAGGATGCCCCACAGATGCTCAATAGGGTTTAGGTCTGGAGACATGCTTGGCCAGTCCATCACCTTTACCCTCAGCTTCTTTAGCAAGGCAGTAGTCGTCTTGGAGGTGTGTTTGGGATCGTTATCATGTTGGAATACTGCCCTGCAGCCCAGTCTCTGAAGGGAGGGGATCATGCTCTGCTTCAGTATGTCACAGTACATGTTGGTATTCATGGTTCCTTCAATGAACTTTAGCTTCCCAGTGTTGGCAGCACTCATGCAGCCCCAGACCATGACACTCCCACCACCATGCTTGACTGTAGGCAAGACACACTTGTCTTTGTACTCCTCACCTTGCTGCCGCCACCCGCTATACAGCTTTTGAACCAAATTCGTTTATCTTGGTCTCTTCAGACCACAGGACATGGTTCCAGTAATCCATGTCCTTAGTCTGCTTGTCTTCAGCAAACTGTTTGTGGGCTTTCTTGTGCAGTATCTTTATAAGAGGCTTCCTTCTGGGAAGACAGCCATGCAGACCAATTTGATACATTGTGCGGCACTGACCGGCTGACTCCCCACCCCTTCAACCTCTGCAGCAATGCTGGCAGCACTCATACGTCTATTTCTCAAAGAAAACCTCTAGATATGATGCTGAGCACGTGCACCCAACTTCTTTGGTCGACCATGGCGAGGCCTGTTCTGAGTGGAACCCAGGGCCTGGACTGGGTATGAAAACCAGCCCTGGAAAAAATTACATACCAGCCCCATAGCATTGCGTCGTCATACCAGCACAACGTCGATTTCTTGTTCATAAAAGGTAAAATCATGCATTTTATTGCACATTTAATGAGTGCATTATTTATAGATAAGACAGATATAAAATCACACAAAGGACTTAGACCCCGTTCACACTGGGGCGACTTGTCAGGCGACCTGGTCGCCTGACAAGTCGCCGTGGGTCGCCTGCCATAGAGTAGCACAGGACCCATTCTAATAGGAGCGACACAAGTCGCTCCGACTTAGAAAAAGGGTCCTGAGCTTCTTTGGGGCGACCTGGAGTGACCTGCATTGACTTCAATGATATGAAGTCCGTGCAGGTCTCTCCGAGGTCGCGTTAAGAGCTGTGCACCGCGACTTCACAGGTCGCCCCGGCAAGTCGGGTCGCGCCTATGTGAACCGGCTCTTATATATAAAGAGCAAAAAAAAAAAGTTGTAAGCGTGGAGCAATCATCAAGATTAGACCCTGTATTAGGGGGAGGGGGGGAGGGGTGGATCAGCATTATATTAGGGGGAGGGGGGCAGCATTGTATTAGGGGCCTTAATATGCTGATTCCCCGCCCCCCCAATGCAATACAAGAGGATGAGTTTCCCCCCTCCCCTAATACAATGCTGATCCCTCCCTCCCCCTAATACAATGCTGATCCCTCCCTCCCCCTAATACAATTCTGATACCCCCCATCCCCCTAATACACTGCTGACCCCCCCTGGCCTCCTCCCCCTAATAAAATGCTGACTCATCCGGCCCCCTCCCCCTAATACAATGCAGTTCCCACCTCCCCCTAATACAATGCTGATCCCCCTCTCCCCCTAATACAATGCTGATCCCCCCTCTCCCCCTAATACAATGCTGATCCCCCCTCTCCCCCTTATACAATGCTGATCCCCCCCCCCCCCGGCCCCCTCTCCCTAATACAGACAAAAAGGCTAGAGTACAGATAAAGGGGGGGATCAACTCGAATTTGTCATGTCCATAATAAATACGTAAAAAACAAAAAGGCCAATGGCCTGAATGCCCCCTCATGGACTAAACTGACAAATGCCATGCATAAAAATAAATGGCATTTTATTCAAAAATACGAAAGAGTATTCAAAGAGTACTTAATACAGATTATGTCACTAAAAGAGAGACAATAAACATGTATATAGTTTGTTAAAACATATTGTACATATTAGATAGTGGTAATGGAATATACATATCGCCTGACATGTTTCGGACATCAGCTCGTTCCTGCATTGAACACCTTGACTGCTTTTGCTCCCTATGTGTGAACTGAGTGATATTTGGGCACAGGTGATACACCAGCCCTGGGTCCCTGTGACTCGCACTAAACAGTTGGCTTGAGAATTGCACTATGCACTTTCCTACAACATCCTTCCACCAGTGGCACCTGTCGTTTTTATGATAAGCAGTACCCTATCATCAGCTATATTTTGTGTTGGCATTGGAGAAAAGCTAAGCACACCAATCTCTCACGGATACATATATATATATATATATATATATATATATATATATATATGAACTGGGATACAGCCTATGGAGAAGGACGCCACCCTCTTTATATCCGACATGTCAGGCGATATGTATATTCCATTACCACTATCTAATATGTACAATATGTTTTAACAAACTATATACATGTTTATTGTCTCTCTTTTAGTGACATAATCTGTATTATGTACTCTTTGTATACTTTTTAATATTTTTGAATAAAATACCATTTATTTTTACGCATGGCATGTATCAATTTAGTCCATGAGGGGGCCAGGGGGGGGTGGCGGATGAGCATTGTATTAGGGGCTCTAATATGCTGATTTCCTCCCCCTTCCCCGGGCATTGAGTCTTACCTGGGTTTTTACATGTGGCATGGCAGCTCATGTTCTGCTCTGCTCACACTGTGACCTGTCCTGCTGCTGCGATGATGCTGCTGGCGTCTGTGTGGGAGGGATCGGCGCGGACCGTCATGCAGAGAGATGAAGGAGATGATCCGCAGCCGCCTCCCCCGTCGGATGTAACGTCATGCCGCTCACAGCGACTGGCGTAGGAGAAGCTATCCATCGCTGGAGTCGGAGCGCAGCGGGGGCCGTATCAAGCGGCCGGACGGCCCCATCTTAAAGCGGCGGTAGCGGCCCCATCTTAAAGCGGCGGTAGCAGCCCCATCTTAAAGCGGCGGTAGCGGCCCCATCTTAAAGCGGCCCACCGGGAAATTTCCCGGTATCCCGCTAGGCCAATCCGGCCCTGATGGAACCCGTCCTGTTAAACCTCTGTATGGTCCTGGCCACCGTGTCGCAGCTCAGTTTTAGAGTTCTTGGCCATGAGGTGCCATATTGAACTTCCAGTGACCAGTATGAGACAGTGAGAGTGATAACACTAAATTTAACACACCTGCTCCCCACTCACACCTTAGACCTTGTAACACAAACGAGTCACATGACATCGGGGGAGGGAGAATGGCTGGGCCCAATTTGGACATTTTCACTTAGGGGTGTACTCACTTTTTTTGCCAGCATTTTAGACATTAATGGCTGCGTTGACTTATTTTGAGGGGACAGCAAATTTACACTGTTATGCAAGTTGTACACTCACTACATTGTAGGAAAGTAGAATTTCTTTAGTGTTGTCACATGAAAAGATAGAATAAAATATTTTCAAAAATGTGAGGGGTGCACTCACTTTTGTGAGATACTGTGTTACTTTCAGTGATTTCCTGTGATATTTTATGTTTGAACCCTTGGCCTGATGTGTTAGAGGGGCTGAGGATCTTGAAAAAGGTTGAGGCAGAGAACAAAGGCTCCTACGGGGATAGCACTGCATTATAATTCTATTATAATGGATATCTCCATGCCCCTAACTGCCAGGCACATAGGCAGATGTCAGAATATCTAATGTAAGAAAAAAATCCTCAGCACACTGAAATGTCATTGCAACTGGAATCGCTCACTTTATGCCATACATGCCAGGATGATGATTAGACCCACCAAGCAGCTGTGTCTTCTGATGCAGTTTAAATCTGCAATTTCCATGTATGATTACAGTGAACCTGGCTGCAGTTCTGTACCTAACTAGAGATTTTTTTTGCAAAGCTTTGAATATGACATGCACAGCATCATGGCCAGCCATTGGATCTTCCAAACCAGCAAATCAGGCTGAGCTGTGGCAATAGGAAATTATCTTGTTTTTTGATTCTTCACCTCACAAACTAGTCAAAGGGTTCTCTGTACCCCTCACAAGTTTTCTTACTTCTTGCAGATGGTGCCAGTAGTCTCCCCCCCCCCCCACCCTTGCTGCCTGGGTGATTGGACTAATAGAAGATCAGGTGTTGTACAAATTACATGGCACATGGTGTGACAGATGCACCATAGCATCATAATAGAAACTCTGTCGTAGACTTTACTAAATTGTTATTTTGGTCAAGGTATTATTGCATAGGAGTAGGAAACAATGAAAATTCAAAGATTGAACAGTCCTAACCACATTGTTTTTATTTGTTAAAAAAAAATAATCATGAAACAAGCTAAGGTATTTCAGGATAGTAAAGCTGGCCAGAGACAGTTTGTGGATGGAGGTGGATGGAGGAATCCTCCTTCCCGGGTCATTGTATTCTTGTAGCTGGACACTCCACCGTCAGAGTACACTGATCAGCGGCTGTAGCCACTGATCGACAAAAGCTTTTCATTGTGTCTGTTTGACAGAAGTCAATCAAACTAACAATTTCTGTTGAATGGGAATAGCTGTGGGAGGTTGGAGCGGGCACATCCTTGCCATCTCCTCTGAACTGTAAGTCCACTGGGTTCTTGGGTTATGCCAGGCAGTGTGGGCGGGGTCACTCACCCTACCCATGGGGGTATGTTTTTGTATGAAGCACGTGCATCAGTGGCGGCTGGTGTTCCATGGGCCCGGGGGGGGGGGGGGGGTGCACGATTCCCCCCCCGGTCCACACCAGCTCGCTCACCATACCTCCCCCCGGCTCACTTACATTAAAGAGCGCTGACATGAGAAATAGAACAGGTGGACACAATCAGTTACCTGCATTGATTTCCGGGATGCCCTGGAACACTCTCAGGAATTGGTGGAATCCTGCCTGGCCCTGTTAGAAGCCTCCCATCAGCTTCATCTCCGGTGGCGGCTTCCCCTGGCAGTGACGGCGACGGCTTCCCCGGTGTCTCCTCCCTCCTCCTCCTTCTTGGCCAATAGCATGGCCTCTCCTTTTGGCCAATCGGGAAACAGGTCTCATGACCCGCTTCCTGATTGGCCAGGTGGAGGATCCGTGTGACAATAGCGAATTTTCAGTCGCTATTGTCACACAACTGGGTGGGCTCTGCGCCCCGAGCCCACCTTTTTTTTTTTTAGCCTGTGAGAGCCTCTGGCTCTAATCACATGGTTAAAAAAAAAAAGAAAAATACCCATTAAACTCCCTGTGTCCAGCGCCCTGCATGTAGATTAGGGGGCCGGGCGCATGGATAGGGGAGGCAGCGCCCCGTATGCACCAGCCGCCACTGACGTGCATCAATGCCCAGGACCAGGCGGAGACTTTCATGTGAAGAATCTAACATTAAGGAGGTTCCCTGACTCAGAGATGAGCCTACCACTATGTGCAGTGATTAAAGTGCAGAGTTCCTCTGGAAACCAACTTGTCCCATGTCCCTACACACTGTAACTTGTATATCTGCATTTGGAGGGACTTGCTGAGCCTGCACCCACTCCACCAGTCCAGCGTACCTCTGTTACCTCACTCCCAGTAACAGAATAGTGTCAAACTGTGCAGATAGCGAGGACCTTAACTCTTCCTCTTTACATACCGTTGCTATGGCAGAGAGAGCCAGAACATTGACCCCCCTTGTTGCCCGAGAACCTGTTTCCACAGGTACCACACCTAATGACTGGTTGCTTTGTGTATTGAACTTGCGCTTGATTACCCTTAGCAATGGCTTTACTATTCCATGCCTTGGTGAGCTAACCCCTTGCAACTGACCTGCTTTATAACCCTGTATGTGCTTTATTGACCCAAAGTACCGTAGTACATCTGCCATAGGACAGACAGTCCAGACTCAGAAAACAGTTAACAAACTTTACTGAAGTTCTGTAGCAATACAAATTAAAGGGGTTGTAAAGTCAGAAGGTTAATTATCTTAATGCATTCTATGCATTAGGATAAAAAGCCTTCTGTGTGTAGCAGCCTCCCTCAGCCCCTCTAATACTTACCTGAGCTCATTTCTATCCAGCGATGTCCACAAGTCCCTCGGCCATCCGGGACTCTCCCTCCTGATTGGCTGAGATACAGCAGCGGCGTCATTGGCTCACCCTGCTGTCAATCAAAGTCAGTTAGCCAATGAGAGAGATGGGGCAGGGCTGAACAGTGGCTCCATGTCTGAATGGATACACAGAGCTGCAGATCGGCTCGGGTGCCCCTATAGCAAGCTGCTTACTGTGGAGGCACTTGACAGGAGGGAGGGGCCTGGAGCAGCGAAGAGGAACACGAGAAGAGGAGGATCCGGGTCACTCTGTGCAAACCCACTGCACAAGGCAGGTAAGTATAACATATTTGTTATTTTTTATAAAAAAATCAAGACTGTATAATCACTTGAAGTGCAAACACAGTTCAATGTACTCATTCCTAGCTAGCTACTCTAGAGTGTGACGACCCAGGCATACCTTGCATAGGTGAGAGTCCATTGCTTGCTACAAGTCCAAACTTTGGCAGGAGAGCCCCAGAGAGCAATTTTGATACGATTGTCGCGCAAAATTAGAAACGATTTCGGAACTTCCTTTTGAGTGACAGGTGTTCTGCGATTCTGTTTGCGCAATTTTACCGCAATTAGTCTGGGGACAACTGTGGCAAAAGCACGTCCTGTGATTTGCGTAGATTCGGGATCACATGCAAAATCGGGGCGATTCTAACCATGATTCGGGACACCTAGATGTGATGGGAGCCTTTAACTGAAAGTTCAAATGAGCTTTAAGTAAACAAAAATAATAAATACTTATTGATAAATTATAAATTATGATAATTTGATAAAATTATTGATATATAGTAAGTCTAAGAAGACTCTGAATTTCATCCAAAAAAAAATAATTGTGATGTGGGGTTTGGGAAGGAAATATGGGCCACATGAACACCTCTACTAGTTCCTTTGTAGATGAAGGCCTGTGGCATATGATCCATCCATAGGGGGTCATAGATTCAATTTCTCTAGACTGGCTGTGGAACAAATTCTTATAGTTTCGCTCATCACTGATTACGGCCTTGCATCGTTTTCTACACTGCCTGGGTTGTTCAGAACACTCAGCTTCAACAAGTCCCCTATTTTATCTAACATCTCGTATGAAGAAAAAGTTTGTCAATTTCCGGGGCAAATCTGTCACAAGCGATTATAGCGCCGGAGACGGCGACGGTATCTCCATCCTGCCTTCTCCCCAAGCTGCGTGCCGCACCAGACAAGCGGCATGCAAACTGCTCAGCTGCAACTGTTCCAAGACGAATAATTACAAGTTGTCAGAAAGAATTAATTTTCCCATTTCTCATAAAGATGTGTAAAAATTACCATGTTATTATACACTGACACTCTCTGGAGGCAGACACAAAATTTAATTTTGAATTCTTTCCGCATATTAAATTAAATCCATAAATAAGAGTTTAGGCATTCACTCGGAAGCATATGTTCGTTGGGAGCGAAAGCCAACGCGCGAGCCACCGTAATGGCTGCTGTAATGTTTTAATAGCTCGCATCTTCTGAGCACCAATAAATTTACATGATCATAACAGTCGTGGGCATACAAGAAGCACATTACTGTCTGGGCACAGGCGGCCGCGTTAACAGGATGGAAAAATGAAAGGAAAAAAAAAGGAGAAATAAAATTAAGCCGCTGAAGTCGTCAGCTGCTCCACGGCTGAATTTTTAATGCTGCGGTCAACTGGTCAAGAATAAATAGAAGAAAATCATTTAATCGTGTTTTTTTTTTTTTTTAACAGTTTGGTTGTGCACATTCTGCTTTGGCAGTTTTTGCAACTGTACAAAATGTGTATGTAGAGTGAGAGTTGGAAGATTTATGCCTTATATTTTTTAACACTGTCTGCATTGAGTTTGCATACTCCAAGTTCTTCAGTTTTCTCCTCTGTCTTATGTGGTCCTAAGTAATATTAACACAATAAAAATAATAAATGTAATAAGTATTGGTTCCTCAGAGGCGGAGACTGCCATGCATCATTTGCATATTTCTCTCTGCATTGGTGATACAACAACTGATATCACACTACTAAATGATACTGTCTTTTCTTATGTTTAGGTTGAGCCCTTTGAATACAAAAGTAGATATAAACCCAATCGCTGTAACATTCTAGAAACCTTAATTGTAAATGTAAATTCAACAATTTGTTTTACTTTTTTTTTTTCAAATCTACAGCTTTCATTTATAGCCCCCTGATAAATCCTTTAACCACTTTAAGACCGGAAGGATTCGCCCCCTTCCTGACCAGGCCATATTTTGCGATTCGGCACTGCGTTACTTTAACGGACAATTGCGTGGTCGTGCGACGCTGTACCCAAGTGAAATGGATGTCCTTTTTTCCCCACAAGTAGAACTTTCTTTTGGTGGTATTTGATCACCTGTGTGATTTTATTTTTAGCGCTATAAACAAAAAAAAGAGCGACAATTTTGAAAAAAAAAAAAAAAAAACAATATTTTTCACATTTCTGCTATATGACATTCTCAAAAAAAAAAATGTAAAAATCTAAATTTTTTAACATTTGAGGCCAATTTGTTTTCTGCTACATATTTTTGGTAAAAAAAAATTGCAATTAGTGTAGAGCTCTGAGGACGTCACCGGAAGTGACGAATCGCGTCAGCTTGGACCGCACAGCGTCATTACGTCACTATCGAGGTGGAACGCAAGCCAGGAGTGAGTCTGTTGCTCCGCGAGGAGGACGAGCAAAATGCACCGCTAGACCACCAGTGATGTGTAACAGCTTTTAACTTACTCTACCCGAGTTATGGGGAAATAAAGACTGCTTTTTTAAACCTTATCACACTATTTGGAGCCTTCTTTCTCCCCCACATGCTACTACTGATCGAGTACCCCGGAGCATAGAGGAATTTCAGCATTCCGGAGGACCACACAGAGGGGAAAATCTATTAAGCCCAGTGGGCTTTGCAAGCGTGAATGGTTCTAGTGCCATACGGCATATAGAGCCCACCTCATTTGGTAAGTGATTCACTTCACCTATTCACAAGGGATTTGTTTGTCATGGCCAGAGCACTTGCACTTTTGAATTGAAGATATATTTGCCATCAAGGACATTTTTATTAATTTGGAGCACAGAAGTCACTTTATATGTTTTAGACAATTTTTTCCGGCTATTTATGTACATATATATATATATATATATATATATTTTTTAATGATTTTTACTCCTCACATACAAATTGATTCTGTTTTTACATTTTTATGCTTATTTATCACCGATTTGCACAATTAATCAACTGATGGAGTCTACCTTGATGTTTATTTGATATTTGTTATACATAAATTTACACTGGTAATTCACTTACCACATATAGAGCAATATAGATATTGGCATCCATGGTTCTTAGCAAGCGCTGTATTTGATCTTCCATGAGATCATACATATCAAACTATTCCTTTATAATGGCTTTTGGAATTTACAACTAAAGCAATTTATTAACTGGATGAGCTTTGTAAAACACGTTTTGAAAGATATTTAGTGCAACTGTATAGATCAGACCAAAGGGAGAAATGAGGAGGAAAGAGGGACAGAGGGACTTTGGTGGTGGATGCATCCCGTGGTCTGGAGGGGTACTGTACTAAACACCAGCCCAAGTAGGAGCTGCAGCTACACATTAAAGCAGAAAGAGGCGGGATTACAGGGGTTCCCTAAGGTCGGAGGGACGACCTCACTTTTACCCATATATAGAGGGTTGGAATTGATCAGTCATTTACTGGTCATTGTGTGAAGTGCATATGGCCCTAGGACAGGACTCCTATGGTTTTGGCCAATAAGTGTTTGGTGTGTATGTCCCCTCTCTTGGAACTGCTGTGTGTGGGATTCTCTTCGTGCCACCGTATGGGTCCAGATGCTCCATGTAGTCTATCTGTTTCCCCTTTGGGATTTGGTACCAATAGGATCTCCCGAGGAAGCTATAAGCGAAATGCATAGCGATCCATGGCTTATGCGACTTGAGACTCCTGTTTCGCCCGGATGCTTCTTGAGGATCATCGTAGCTTTCTGCGTTCTCTTGCTCCATACATAGTTTGAGACGGGCATATAACAGGTTCTTTTGGCTACATACCCACTCTGTTTGGGGAGATACAGTTTTGCTTTTTTTTTGCTAATTAAGGCCCTGTTCACACTGGGGTGATTGGAATCATGGGCAGAATCTGTGTTTTGAGTGCCATTCCCCCTAATGGCACCCCAAACCCAGTGCAATTTTGCTATGATTGTCGTGTAACAAAATGCATGAGAATCACAGCAAAACCCATGAGTAAAATCACGCTCATTTCAGGCCCAACATTTTGTCTCTGAGCTTCTTTGGCATGACAAATTCCCATAAGGCAGCCAATGGCAGGTGGAAAACCGCATTCCTCTATATGTGAACTGGGTCTAAGAATTTGGAGTTTGCAAACCAAAAAGAAAAGGTTCTGTAATGCAGAAAACCTAGTACTTGGAAAACAAATGAAGTTCATTTTTACACCCCATGAATTTGTGCAATCACACGTAATGAGACTAGTTTAACCACTTTACCACCGGAGGATTTTGCTGTCTTCCGTCCAGGCCACTTTTTGCGATTCGGCGCTGTGCGACTTCAACTGACAATTGCGCGGTCGTGCGACGCCGTACCCAAACGAAATTTACGTCCTTTTTTTCCCACAAACAGAGCTTTCTTTTGGTGGTATTTGATCACCTGTGCGATTTTTACTTTTTGCGCTATAAACAAAAAAAGAGCGTTTATTTTGAAAAAATAACAATATTTTTAACATTTTTTTATATGAAATTCCCCCCAAAAAAGATGTAAAAACCAATTTTTTAAAAAATTTTTGGCCAATTTGTTTTATGCTACATATGTTTGGTAAAAAAAATCGCAATAAGCGTATTTTGATTGGTTTGCGCAAAAGTTATTGCGTTTACTAACAAAGGGAAAGATTTCTGTCATTTTTGGTGTTTTTTTTTTTAATGCGTAATGGCGGCGATCTGCGATTTTTTTTGCGGGACTGCGACATTGCGGCGGACAGATCGGACCCTTGACTGACATTTTTGACACTTTTGGGGGTACCAGTGACATTACTGCAGTAATCAGTGCTATATATATGCACTGTTACTGTAAAAATGACACTGGCAGGGAAGGGGTTAATTTTATTGGAGAGGGAGGGGTTAATGTATGCCTGGTGCTTACTGACGTGTAGGGGGGGAGGTGACTGTGTGAGTCATGGACAGATCGGATGTCCAGCTATGCTGAACAGTCCGATCTGTCACTCCCTGTCACTATGGAGATCCGCCCGCTGTGTTTACACACAGCGGGCGGATCTCCAGACTCGATCCCCGACGATCGGGTAAGAGCAGCGGCAATCACCGCTGCTCCTCCCCTGGCCCGACTCCCGCTGTGAATGAAAACAGCGGGAGCGAGCCTCCGGCGGCGCGCAAGCGCCGCCCAGAAGGGGGAGTGTCCAACGACGTTAATACTACGTCGCTGGACGATAACGAACCACTCTGCCGCAGTAGTATTACTGTGAGCGGTTCTAAAGTGGTTAAGAGAGGGACATGGGAAACGTAAATACACATCTATAGTAGATGTACAGTACGCCTAAGCTGGATGGCATTTCATTTGCTCTGTGTGGTGTGCATCAGCCTTCAATCCCAGTTGACGCCTTCTGAGGGGAAACGCGTTGGATAGGAGCTAGCCGTTTGACGTTAATGGGCTCAGGCCATACTGCAGGCGGCCGCGCTGATACTACCACTGTTTGTTCTGAATCCAATGATACTCTGTAAGTGCAATTTTTATTAAACACTTTGGCTTTTTAAAGGATAATGCACTATGAGTTCTTTTCTTGTTTTTAACTCCTAAGATCTATGAACCTGAGAGCCTGTTTTCACTGTAAAATCCTGGTGAGACATCCATAAGGAGCAGCATCTATTCCATCCGGACATATGATATGTTCATAGGATCCCTTGTAGATCTGAGCCTCTGATAAGCGGCCATTCATTTTATTCAGGACACAGTGGTGAAGCATTGGCACTTTGAATACAATTGATGTCTTTTTCCCCACAAATAGTGCTTTCTTTTGTGGTATTTGATCACCTCTGTGGTTTTTAGATTTTGCGCTATAAACAAAAAAAGAGCGACAATTTTGAAAAAACACAATATTTTTACTTTCTGCTATAAAACATTCCCAATAAAAAAAATTTTAAATCAAATTTTTTTCATCAGTTTAGGCCAATTTGTATTCTGCTACATATTATTGGTAAAAAAAATCCCAAAAAGCGAATATTAATTGGTTTGCGCAAAGGTTATAGCGTTTACAAATGACGGGATCGATTTTTGGACTTTTTATTTATTTTTTGTTTTTATTAGTAATGATGGCGATCAGTGATTTTTTAGCGGGACTGCGACATTGTGGCGTACAGATCGGACCCCTAACTGACATTTTTGACACTTTTTGCTAAATAATATGCAGTTACTGCATAAATGAGACTGGCAGGGAAGAGGTTAATCACTGGGGGTGATCAAGGGGTTAAACGTATGCCTAAATGTGCTTGCTAACTGTGGGGGGGGAGGGCTCTATGAAAGGCACACAGAGATCAGTGTTTCAGCTTAGCTGAAACATACAATCTCAGTGTGCCTGTCTGACAGGAGAGCTGCCTGCTTTGTTTACATAGGTAGGTGGCTCTTCTGTCAGTTTCGCTGAAGATTGCAGGAGGCCGGTGCCAATCGAGCCCGCTTCTCCTGCGGTCTGGCTCCCGCTGTGTCTAATCACAGCCGTACTGCGGCACTGGCGGTGCGCACGCGCTGTCGAGACCGCGTGCACATATTCATGTAGATCTACGTGATTATGCGCAGCCGAGCCGCCCTGCTGCAGTAAATCTGCATGGGGCAGTCAGCAAGTGGTTAAGGGGGCGCGGCAGGGGGTATGTCCAATGTCTACATTGTTTTTGCTAATAGGTGTCTCTCGTTCCCATCTCAGAAAGTTGGGAGGTATGCAATCCAGGCTGGGAGATTTCCTCCATTCACCTCATTTGTGTAGATAAAGGAACCTTTTTTTTTTTTTTTTTTTCAGCCTGCTGGCTAAAAAAAAAAAAAACCTAACCGTGAATAGCCAGCTATATTAACCAGAGACTGCCAGCAGTAAAGTAACTGCTGACGGGTGGCTCCCCCAGCTAACACAGCTAATTGCGGTGCTCGGTATTGGGCCACTGTGAGTGACTCAAATACCACATTAATGCTGTGGGATTACATGCCACATAGTAAATAATATGCATGAATGGAATCTATTCATGACATAGTTTACTGCTGTGTGGGTGATCTGTGATTGGTCACCAGTAATCACATGGTACCTGGGCCAATCACAGCACCCTGTACTATGTGATAGCTGTGGGCCAATAACAGCATCAAAAGAGTAAACAATGAGCCATGAATGAAAGCCATTCATGAAAGTTCATACAATTTCTGTTATAGCAATCATCACGGTAACAAGCAATCAAAGTAAAAAAAAAAACCTTATCACCCCCCCAGAGTAGTACAATGTCACTTTGGTGACACTGAACTACTCTGATGACAGTATGTTAACCACTTAAGCCCCGGAAGATTTTACCCCCTTCCTGACCAGGGGGTATTTTGCGATTCGGTACTGCGTGACTTTAACGGACAATTGCGCGGTCGTGCGACGCTGTATCTAAACGAATTTGGCGTCCTTTTTTTTCCCACAAACAGAGCTTTCTTTTGGTGGTATTTGATCACCTGTGCGATTTTTTGATCATGCACTATAAACAAAAAAAGAGCGTAAATTTTGCAAAAATAGCAATATTTTTCACATTTTTTTATATGAAATTCCCCCCCAAAAAAATGTAAAAATCTAAATTTTTTAACATTTTCGGCCAATTTGTTTTATGCTACCTATGTTTGGTAAAAAAATCGCAAAAAGCGTATTTTGATTGGTTTGCGCAAAAGTTATCGTGTTTACTAACAAAGGGAAAGATTTTTGTCATTTTTGTTGTTTTTTTTTTTAACGCGTAATGGCGGCGATCTGCGATTTTTTTTGCGGTACTGCGACATTGCGGCAGACAGATCGGACCTTTGACTGACATTTTTGACACTTTTGGGGTTACCAGTGACATAATCAGTAATCAGTGCTATACATATGCACTGTTACTGTAAAAATACACTGGCAGTGAAGGGGTTAACTTTTTTTGAAAGGGAGGGGCTATGTGTGTCCCTAGTGGCGTGCTTTCTACTGTGATTGGCTGTGGCTTCAGATGTATGAAGAGTGATCAACGATTCTACATAGTAGAACCGTATGATCATCCTTCATACACAGGGGAGAATGACAGGCGGCTTGTTTACACAAGCCGCCTGACTTTCTCCCTCTCCCCCGCCGATCGCAGAGTGACCGGCGAACATCGGGTCCGCCGGTCACACGCGCGGAGGGGTCCGTGACCACGTGGGAGCGGGAGTGCGCCTTCGGGGGCGCGCGCTCGCTCCCTAGACCCTCACAAGCTAGTGACGTAGCCCTACGTCACTTTGCCTGTGAGGGGCTGACTGCCGACGTAGGTCGGCGTTAGGCAGTGGGGAAGTGGTTAAAATAAAGACGAAAAAAGATTTTAAAAAATTGTTAAAAATAAATTATATTTTTCTAATAATATTTATATCCCTGCTACACCAGTCATATGATGATGCTGTAGTGCACTGGTGACAGTAGGTATAAAATATATGAAAAAACGTTTTATTTAATTACTTAATTTTCCAAAAAATGTGACAAAAAATTACAACTTCAAAAAACTCGCCATGCCTCTTACTAAATGCCTTGAACTGTCTACTTTCCAAAAAGATGTCATTTGAGGGATATTTGTACTGTCCTGGCATTTAAGGGCCATCATTATATCAGGATTGATCAATTTTCAAATATACAGTATATACCATGTTTGTTCACTGTAATACTTTCACACTGATTTAGGTTATTTTTACCAAAGAAATGTTGCAGACTGCATTTTGGCCTAAATTTATGAATAAAGATTTTTTTATCTGCAAAACATTATAACAGAAACTAATAAAAATGTGTTTTTTTTTCTTCAAAATTTGCAGTATTTTTTTCATTCATATAGCAAAAAATAAAAACCCAGTGGCGAATAAATAACGACAAAAGTTAGCTTTATTTGTATGAAAAACATGATATAAATTTCATTTGGGCACAGTATTGCATGATCGAGCAATTGCCAATTAACCGCTTGCCAACCGCCGCAAGTAGATATACTGGGGCGGTCAGCCCCTCACAGGCAAAGTGACGTATATATACGTCACTAGCCTGTGAGGCTCTGGGGAGCAAGCGTGCGCCGCCGGTGGCGCGCTCCCGCGCGGTCACGGACCCCCCCGCGCGTGTGACCGGCGGACACGATGTCCGCCGCTCACTCTGCGATCGTCCGGGGAGAGGGAAAAAGGCAGGAAGCTTGTGTAAACAAGCTGCCTGTCATTCTCCCCTGTGTAGAAACACTGATCATACAGTTCTACTATGTAGGACCGTTGATCAGTGTTCCTACAGCTCAAGCCACAGCCAATCACAGTTAGAATCACGCCCCTAGGGACACACACAGCCCCTCCCTCTCAAATAAAGTTAACCCCTTCACTGCCAGTGTAATTTTACAGTAACAGTGCATATATATAGCACTGATTACTGTAGAAATGTCACTGGTAACCCCAAAAGTGTCAAAAATGTCAGTCAAGGGTCCGATCTGTCCGCCCCAATGTCGCAGTACCGCAAAAAAAATCGCAGATCGCCGCCATTACGCGTTAAAAAAATAAACAACAAAAATGTTTGCGCAAACCAATCAAAATACGCTTTTTGGCAGCATTTAAGCATTACAAAGAGTGTAATAAGAAATGTAAAGACGAAATCAGGGTGGCTAAAATAGAACACGAGAGACATATAGCGGAGGAGAGTAAAAAGAACCCCAAGAAATTCTTTAAGTATATAAACAGTAAGAAAGCGAGGCCAGAACACATTGGCCCCTATAAAAGACGACAAAGGAAATATGGCCACTGAGGACAGAGAAAAGGCGGAAGTGTTAAATAATTTCTTCTCTTCAGTCTTCACAAAAGAATCGGGGGGCTACACTAACCCAGCTTGTAAGGCCAAACTAAACAACACACCTCAGGAACTGCCGCCATGGCTAACTGAAGATAGACTTAAAACTAAACTAGAGAAACTTAACATAAATAAATCACCGGGACCGGATGGCTTGCACCCGAGCGTTCTTAAAGAGCTCAGCCAGGTGATTGCCAGACCATTATTCTTGAACTTTAAGGATAGTTTACAGACGGGTATGGTGCCAGCTGATTGGAAAAAAGCCAACGTGGTACCAATATTTAAAAAGGGGCCGAGATGTATCCCGGGTAACTATAGGCCGGTCAGCCTAACATCTGTAGTCTGCAAGATTTTGGAGGGGATGTTAAGGGACCACATACAAGACTTTAGTAATGAAAACTGTATTATTAGTAGTAATCAGCATGGATTCATGAAAAATCGTTCTTGCCAAACCAATCTATTAACCTTCTACGATGAAGTGAGCTGCCACCTAGATAAAGGAAAGCCTGTGGATGTGGTGTATCTGGACTTTGCAAAGGCCTTTGACACCGTTCCCCACAAACGCTTACTGTACAAACTAAGCAAGGCAGGTATGGACCATAAGGTGAGTACCTGGATAGAGAACTGGCTCCAGGGGAGAGTCCAGAGGGTGATGATTAATGGGGAGTACTCGGATTGGGCGGGTGTGGAAAGTGGGGTCTACCAGGGTTCTGTCCTGGGACCAATCCTGTTTAATTTATTCATAAATAATCTAGAGGAGGGGATATCTAGTACAATCTCAGTATTTGCGGATGATACTAAACTAAGCTTGCCAATATCTTCTATGCAGGATGTGGAAACCTTACAAGTGGACCTGAACAAAATAACGGGGTGGGCAACTCCATGGCAGATGAGGTTTAATGTTGAAAAATGTAAAGTAATGCACTTGGGGGCCAGAAACCAGAAAGCAAGCTACTTACTAGGGGGGGAGCCTCTGGGTGAGTCTAGGATGGAAAAAGACTTGGGGGTACTGGTAGACAACAGGCTTGGCAGTGGCATGCAATGCCAAGCCGCTGCAAGCAAAGCCAACAGAATACTGGGATGTATAAAAAAGGGGATTCACTCCAGAAATAAAGAGATTATTCTCCCGCTCTACAAGACTCTGGTCCGGCCACATCTGGAGTATGCTGTCCAGTTCTGGGCACCGGTCCTCAGGAAGGATGTGCTGGAACTGGAAAGAGTCCAGAGAAGGGCAACAAAAATAATTAGGGGAATGGAGGACGTCAGCTATGAGGAAAGACTACAAGCACTGAACCTATTCTCTCTGGAGAAGAGACGATTGAGGGGGGATATGATATCAATGCACAAATACTGTACTGGCTCCAGGGGAGAGTCCAGAGGGTGATGATTAATGGGGAGTACTCGGATTGGGCGGGTGTGGAAAGTGGGGTCTACCAGGGTTCTGTCCTGGGACCAATCCTGTTTAATTTATTCATAAATAATCTAGAGGAGGGGATATCTAGTACAATCTCAGTATTTGCGGATGATACTAAACTAAGCTTGCCAATATCTTCTATGCAGGATGTGGAAACCTTACAAGTGGACCTGAACAAAATAACGGGGTGGGCAACTCCATGGCAGATGAGGTTTAATGTTGAAAAATGTAAAGTAATGCACTTGGGGGCCAGAAACCAGAAAGCAAGCTACTTACTAGGGGGGGAGCCTCTGGGTGAGTCTAGGATGGAAAAAGACTTGGGGGTACTGGTAGACAACAGGCTTGGCAGTGGCATGCAATGCCAAGCCGCTGCAAGCAAAGCCAACAGAATACTGGGATGTATAAAAAAGGGGATTCACTCCAGAAATAAAGAGATTATTCTCCCGCTCTACAAGACTCTGGTCCGGCCACATCTGGAGTATGCTGTCCAGTTCTGGGCACCGGTCCTCAGGAAGGATGTGCTGGAACTGGAAAGAGTCCAGAGAAGGGCAACAAAAATAATTAGGGGAATGGAGGACGTCAGCTATGAGGAAAGACTACAAGCACTGAACCTATTCTCTCTGGAGAAGAGACGATTGAGGGGGGATATGATATCAATGCACAAATACTGTACTGGCGACCCTAGCATAAGGAACAAACTATTCAGAGAAAGGAGATACAATAAGACACGTGGCCACTCACTAAAACTAGAGGAAAGGCGGTTTAACCTTAAAGTGCGTAAGGGGTTCTTCACTGTAAGAGCGGTAAGGATGTGGAATTCTCTTCAGGGGTCACCCACCACCAGAAGTAAAAGCGGACAATACAAAAATGAAAAAAAAGAAGAAGAAGGAAGCTTTAATGGGGTGGGGGAGGGGGTGTCTTCTAAATGATAGAGAATGAAGAAAAGAACAGACAATTTGCACAATTTGTCCTAAATATACATCTGACTTTTTGTCCTGATGAAGTGAAATGTATTCTGTTGACCTTTCAGTGACTTAAAATATTTAAATATGGCATCCTCGAAAGGAACTGAGATAAGTCATTCTTGATGTGTTCCAGTACAATGTTTTTGGGCATGTGGTCGTTTCCAGGCGATGCCTGTGCACACTCAGAACTGGCATGGGCGCCTAACAGTCTATTTAAACTGGAGCATACCATGGACCTCTTTCCTCCTCATTTGTCCCTCTTTTTGGTCTGATCGATATAGTTATATATAAAATGCACTACTTATCTATCAAAAAGTGTTTTACAGTGCTAAACCTTTCATCCAAATTCTAAATTTCTGCATTTGTTAATTCCAAAAGCCAAAATAAAGGAAAAGTAGTGGTAAAAACAACACACATTTAACCAAAATTATTTTTGTACAATTCTCTTTTAAGGGGGGCGTGTCCTATGCCTACAAACCTGCTAATAGGTGTCCCTCATTCTCATTTTAGAAAGTTGGGAGGGATGATAACCTGACCTGCTACCTCTGCCTTCCTGTGTATGACCCAACTTGCCTTTACCCTGTCTCTGGATTCTTCTATGCCTGTTGTGACCTTGGCCTGTGTTTTGGATGCTGCATTCTGCCTTCTTATTTACATGACAGCTCCTCTCTGGTACCAGTAAAGTCCAATTCTGTATTTAGATACAATTTAAGAATGGAGCCTAGCCAATCAGAATACACATTTATGCACGCTTAAACTTAGACATGATTTGCCACTCCCCTCTAGGTAGACCAATATAACAAAAGGCATAAAGGCACACCAGTGGGGGCGGGGGGGTGTAGTTTGGTGGGAGACAGCATGTAAAGCTGAAGATAGCCAGCAAGAACCAACCCACAGCTGACCCTGTGACATCGGTAACTGCAGTGTGAACTAGTGATCGAACAATATTGTTTTTTTTTTTAATGCCGATACCGATATTTTGGACATGTAAAAACATTTTTTTTTTCTAAAGGTACTCCTTGTGGAGGGATCTGGGGGTCTAAAAGACTCCAAACCCGTCCTCGGCACTGAAAAGCATTCAAAACGCCAAGTTTGGCTGTTTTGAATGCTGTCAGTTTTTTTACTTTGGCGCCAGTACCCGGAAGTGATGTCATGACATCACTTCCAGGTTTTTTACATGGAGACCGGCGCATGCGCACTTGCGGCAGGGATACCGGCTTTCACAGGGAAACATCTTCCAGCTACACCGGGTCTTCTCTTCGGCGGTGGCGGTGGAGGTAAGATAACCAGGTCTCCCGGTGGGACAGGAGACCCGGGCGGCAGGAGGGGGGGGCGCGTCCCCTCCCGCTCCTTGTAATGACAGCCGAGCGGCTTCTCAGCCGCATCAGTTGTCATTACTAGTGTTGAGCGAACACGGACTGTATTATTCGTGTTCGTACCGAATAATTGGATTTTTTTTACCCGAACACGGACACGGACACTTTACTGTATGTTCGGGTAAAAATCCGTGTTCGGTCGTTTTATTTCCGGGTTTTGCATGCTTTGGCGCTCTTTTCATGGCGGGCTTTCAACAGCCAATCAACAATCGTTTAACTGGTGTGCCTTAAGCCATCCCAGCCATGCCTGCAAATGTCTTAGTAGCTGTGATTGGCCGTCTGAAGCATGTGACCAAGTCTTTATAAGTTCGAGGCAGCCGCCGCAGCAGCGTCATTCTGCTGCTTAGCTAAGGGACAGAGCACACATCAATGTGCTGGCTGCTGATTAGGGAAAGATAGGCAGGAAAAAAACATTTGTGTCCGGATAGAATTGAGGGACAGGTCGGAGTGTTTAGGCAGGGCGAGTTGTAGGCATTTTAGGGATAGAGTCTGCTGAATTATAGGGTCAGTGTCTTCTACAAACTACAATCGATATTGCTGTGTGGGGGGTGGGGTGAATCTGCACTCAATCCTGATCTACGATCTCTTCTCAATCCTGTTAGGGACAGAGTCTGCTGAATTTTAGGGAAACTGTGTTCTACAAACTACAATCGATATTGCTGTGTGGTGTGGGATTGGAGATAGGCAGGTGTCAGTGATCCACATCCATTTTTCTGTGTGTGAGCTGCAGTGAACACAATCTTTTTGGGCTGCAGTGAACACAATCTTTTTGGGCTGCAGTGAACACAATCTTTTTGGGCTGCAGTGAACACAATCTTTTTGGGCTGCAGTGAACACAATCTTTTTGGGGTGCAGTGAACAAAATCTTTTTGGGGTGCAGTGAACACAATCCTTTTTGGTGTGCAGTGAACACAATCTTTGTGGGGTGCAGTGAACAAAATCCTTTGTGGGGTGCAGTGAACACAATCTTTTTGGGGTGCAGTGAACAAAATCCTTTTTGGGGTGCAGTGAACAACATCCTTTTTGGGGTGCAGTGAACACAATCTTTTTGGGGTGCAGTGAACAAAATCCTTTGTGGGGTGCAGTGAACACAATCTTTTTGGGGTGCAGTGAACACAATCTTTTTGGGGTGGAGTGAACAACATCCTTTTTGGGGTGCAGTGAACAAAATCCTTTTTGGGGTGCAGTGAACACAATCTTTTTGGGGTGCAGTGAACACAATCTTTGTGGGGTGCAGTGAACACAATCTTTTTGGGGTGGAGTGAACAACATCCTTTTTGGGGTGCAGTGAACAACATCCTTTTTGGGGTGCAGTGAACACAATCTTTTTGGGGTGCAGTGAACACAATCTTTGTGGGGTACAGTGAACAGAATCTTTGTGGGGTGCAGTGAACACAATCTTTGGGGGGTACAGTGAACACAATCTTTTTGGGGTGCAGTGAACACAATCTTTGTGGGGTGCAGTGAACACAATCTTTTTGGGGTGGAGTGAACAAAATCATTTTTGGGGTGCAGTGAACAACATCCTTTTTGGGGTGCAGTGATCAAAATCCTTTTTGGGGTGCAGTGAACACAATCTTTTTGGGGTGCAGTGAACAAAATCCTTTGTGGGGTGCAGTGAACAGAATCTTTGTGGGGTGCAGTGAACACAATCTTTGGGGGGGTACAGTGAACACAATCTTTTTGGGGTGCAGTGAACACAATCTTTGTGGGGTACAGTGAACAGAATCTTTGTGGGGTGCAGTGAACACAATCTTTGGGGGGTACAGTGAACACAATCTTTTTGGGGTGCAGTGAACACAATCTTTGGGGGGTACAGTGAACACAATCTTTTTGGGGTGCAGTGAACACAATCTTTGTGGGGTGCAGTGAACACAATCTTTGGGGGGGTACAGTGAACACAATCTTTTTGGGGTGCAGTGAACAACATCCTTTTAGGGTGCAGTGAACACAATCTTTGTGGGGTGCAGTGAACAACATCCTTTTAGGGTGCAGTGAACACAATCTTTGTGGGGTACAGTGAACAGAATCTTTGTGGGGTGCAGTGAACACAATCTTTGGGGGGTACAGTGAACACAATCTTTGTGAGGTGCAGTGAACACAATCTTTGTGGGGTGCAGTGAACACAATCATTGTGGGGTGCAGTGAACTCAATCTTTGTGGGGTACAGTGAACACAATCTCATACTTCTGAAGATTTGAGGGTGCTGCCTGTTCCATACTCCCCCTACTCCTCATCTAGCCTTTTAGGGGTACAAACAATAGTAATTGGGGCCTAGTGTGGTTGTGTACGTGTGATATACATACACTTTTTTTGGATCATATTTTCTATTCCGCTATTTAATCAAAAACCTTTGGGGATCAGTTAAATTGGGGGATAGTCTGTGTTGGTACGTGTGAGAGAGATCCACCTTTCCAAGTTGTTGGGGTTCATCTCATACTTCTGAAGGTTTGAGGGTGCTGCCTGTTCCATACTCCCCCTACTCCTCATCTAGCCTTTTAGGGGTACAAACAATAGTAATTGGGGCCCAGTGTGGTTGTGTACGTGTGATATACATACACTTTTTTTGGATCATATTTTCTATTCCGCTATTTAATCAAAAACCTTTGGGGATCAGTTAAATTGGGGGATAGTCTGTGTTGGTACGTGTGAGAGAGATCCACCTTTCCAAGTTGTTGGGGTTCATCTCATACTTCTGAAGGTTTGAGGGTGCTGCCTGTTCCATACTCCCCCTACTCCTCATCTAGCCTTTTAGGGGTACAAACAATAGTAATTGGGGCCTAGTGTGGTTGTGTACGTGTGATATACATACACTTTTTTTGGATCATATTTTCTATTCCGCTATTTAATCAAAAACCTTTGGGGATCAGTTAAATTGGGGGATAGTCTGTGTTGGTACGTGTGAGAGAGATCCACCTTTCCAAGTTGTTGGGGTTCATCTCATACTTCTGAAGGTTTGAGGGTGCTGCCTGTTCCATACCCCCCCTACTCCTCATCTAGCCTTTTAGGGGTACAAACAATAGTAATTGGGGCCTAGTGTGGTTGTGTACGTGTGATATACATACACTTTTTTTGGATCATATTTTCTATTCCGCTATTTAATCAAAAACCTTTGGGGATCAGTTAAATTGGGGGATAGTCTGTGTTGGTACGTGTGAGAGAGATCCACCTTTCCAAGTTGTTGGGGTTCATCTCATACTTCTGAAGGTTTGAGGGTGCTGCCTGTTCCATACCCCCCCTACTCCTCATCTAGCCTTTTAGGGGTACAAACAATAGTAATTGGGGCCTAGTGTGGTTGTGTACGTGTGATATACATACACTTTTTTTGGATCATATTTTCTATTCCGCTATTTAATCAAAAACCTTTGGGGATCAGTTAAATTGGGGGATAGTCTGTGTTGGTACGTGTGAGAGAGATCCACCTTTCCAAGTTGTTGGGGTTCATCTCATACTTCTGAAGGTTTGAGGGTGCTGCCTGTTCCATACCCCCCCTACTCCTCATCTAGCCTTTTAGGGGTACAAACAATAGTAATTGGGGCCTAGTGTGGTTGTGTACGTGTGATATACATACACTTTTTTTGGATCATATTTTCTATTCCGCTATTTAATCAAAAACCTTTGGGGATCAGTTAAATTGGGGGATAGTCTGTGTTGGTACGTGTGAGAGAGATCCACCTTTCCAAGTTGTTGGGGTTCATCTCATACTTCTGAAGGTTTGAGGGTGCTGCCTGTTCCATACTCCCCCTACTCCTCATCTAGCCTTTTAGGGGTACAAACAATAGTAATTGGGGCCTAGTGTGGTTGTGTACGTGTGATATACATACACTTTTTTTGGATCATATTTTCTATTCCGCTATTTAATCAAAAACCTTTGGGGATCAGTTAAATTGGGGGATAGTCTGTGTTGGTACGTGTGAGAGAGATCCACCTTTCCAAGTTGTTGGGGTTCATCTCATACTTCTGAAGGTTTGAGGGTGCTGCCTGTTCCATACTCCCCCTACTCCTCATCTAGCCTTTTAGGGGTACAAACAATAGTAATTGGGGCCTAGTGTGGTTGTGTACGTGTGATATACATACACTTTTTTTGGATCATATTTTCTATTCCGCTATTTAATCAAAAACCTTTGGGGATCAGTTAAATTGGGGGATAGTCTGTGTTGGTACGTGTGAGAGAGATCCACCTTTCCAAGTTGTTGGGGTTCATCTCATACTTCTGAAGGTTTGAGGGTGCTGCCTGTTCCATACCCCCCCTACTCCTCATCTAGCCTTTTAGGGGTACAAACAATAGTAATTGGGGCCTAGTGTGGTTGTGTACGTGTGATATACATACACTTTTTTTGGATCATATTTTCTATTCCGCTATTTAATCAAAAACCTTTGGGGATCAGTTAAATTGGGGGATAGTCTGTGTTGGTACGTGTGAGAGAGATCCACCTTTCCAAGTTTTTGGGGTTCATCTCATACTTCTGAAGATTTGAGGGTGCTGCCTGTTCCATACTCCTCCTCCTACTGCTCAACCATCCTTTTAGGGGTACAAACAATAGTAGTTGGGGCCTAGTGTGGTGGTGTACGTGCGAGATACATACACTTTCTTTTTGATCATATTTTCTATTCCGCTATTCAATTAAAACCTTTGGGGATCAATTCAATTGCGAGATAGTCTGTGTCGGTACGTGTGAGATCCACCTTTCCAAGTTGTTGGGGTTCATCTCATACTTCTGAAGATTTGAGGGTGCTGCCTGTTCCATACTCCTGCTCCTACTGCTCAACCATCCTTTTAGGGGTACAAACAATAGTAATTGGGGCCTAGTGTGGTTGTGTACGTGCGAGATACATACACTTTTTTTGATCATATTTCCTATTCCGCTATTCAATAAAAACCTTTGAGGATCAATTGAATTGCGGGATAGTCTGTGTCGGTACGTGTGAGATCCACCTTTCCAAGTTTTTGGGGTTCATCTCATACTTCTGAAGATTTGAGGGTGCTGCCTGTTCCATACTCCTCCTCCTACTCCTCATCCATCCTTTTAGGGGTACAAACAATAGTAATTGGGGCCTAGTGTGGTTGTGTACGTGCGAGATACATACACTTTTTTTGATCATATTTCCTATTCCGCTATTCAATAAAAACCTTTGAGGATCAATTGAATTGCGGGATAGTCTGTGTCGGTACGTGTGAGATCCACCTTTCCAAGTTTTTGGGGTTCATCTCATACTTCTGAAGATTTGAGGGTGCTGTCTGTTCCATACTCCTCCTACTCCTCATCCATCCTTTTAGGGGTAGAAACAATAGTAATTGGGGCCTAGTGTGGTTTTGTACGTGCGAGATACATACACTTTTTTGGATCATATTTCCTATTCCGCTATTCAATAAAAACCTTTCTAGGGCAAGATCTTAAATTACAGAAATATGAGGAGACCGTCAAATAAGGGCCGTGGCCTGGGTCGTGGTGCTGCTGGTAGAGCTCCTGTTGCAAGGAGAGGACGTGGTCGATCTGTGCCAGCTACACGCACAAGTGAAACACCTTCCTCAAGTGTGAGTAGGCGACAGAACCTGCATCAGTATTTGGTAGGGCATCAAACGCCCCTAGAAGTGATGAGGCCAGAACAAGTTGAGGCGATAGTAGATTGGTTTGCTGCTGACAGTGCCTCCAGTTCCTTCACATTGTCTCCCACCCAGTCTACTGCAGAAAGGTCAGAGTTGGCACCTGCAGCCAATGTCCAACCGTCTTTCACCTCACCCCCTTGCAAATCAGGCCAGCAGTCTGAGCCCCAAGCCATACAGCAGTCTCTTATTCTTTTTGAGGACTCTGTCAGCAGGGTTTCCCAGGGCCATCCACCTAGCCCTGCCCCAGAAGTGGAAGAGATTGAGTGCAGCGATGCCCAACCACTTATTTCTCAAGATGAGTACATGCAAGGATCATCGCAGCACGTCTCCGATGATGACGAAACGCAGGTGCCAACTGCTGCGGCGTTCAGCATTGTGGAGACCGACAAGGAGGGCAGGGGTGAAGACTGGGTGGAAGATGATGTGGAGGACGATGAGGTCCTCGACCCCACATGGAATGAACGTCATGCAGGTGACCTGAGTAGTTTGGAGGAAGAGGCGGTGGTCGCACAGAGCCACCAGCACAGCAGAAGAGGGAGCAGGGTGCAGAAGCGGAGCGGCCGTGCCCTAGACACTACGCCCGCTACTGCCCAACGCAGCAAGGGAACGAGCGCACCAAAGTCAGCTCAAAGGAGTTCTCTAGCGTGGAAGTTCTTTAGAAAATGTGCTGATGACAGGACACGAGTGGTTTGCACCCTGTGCAATCAGAGCTTGAAGCGAGGCATAAACCTTCTCAACCTGAGCACAACCTGCATGATCAGGCATCTAAGTGCAAAGCACGAGCTGCAGTGGAGTACACACCTTCAAAACCAAGAAACGTCTCTGGCTCATCCTGCTTCCTCTTCTGCTGCAGTCTCGGCCGCTCCAGCCACATCTGTAGTGATACCGGCACCTGCCACCCCGCAAACAGACGATCTGTCAGCAACACCACCACCTGGGTCACCAACAACCATCTCCACAATGTCCCGTGGAAGCGTTCAGCTTTCCATCTCCCAAACACTTGAGAGGAAGAGGAAGTACCCCCCTACCCACCCGCGATCCCTGGCCCTGAATGCCAGCATTTCAAAATTATTGGCCTTTGAAATGCTGTCATTCCGTCTGGTGGAGACGCACAGTTTTAAAAACCTTATGTCGGTGGCTGTCCCACAGTACGTCGTGCCCAGCCGCCACTACTTTTCCAGGCAAGCCATCCCTTCCCTGCACAACCAAGTGGGGGAAAATATCAGGTGTGCACTGCGCAACGCCATCTGTGCCAAGGTCCACCTAACTACGGATACGTGGACCAGTAAGCACGGTCAGGGGCGTTATATCTCCCTAACGGCACACTGGGTAAATGCAGTGGCGGATGGGCCTGAGGCGGATAGCAATTTGGCGCATGTCCTTCCACCACCGAGGATTGCAGGGCGCTTCAGTTTGCCTCCTGTTCCTAACTCCTCCTACTCCGCTTCCTCATCCTCTACCGCCTCCTCATCCGGACAGCGTAACACCTTCACCACCAACTTCAGCACGGCCAGGGGTAAACGACAGCAGGCAGTTTTACAACTTGCCTGTTTGGGGGACAAACCACACACCGCGCAGGAGTTGTGGAGGAGCATGGAACAGCAGACAAATGAGTGGTTGCTGCCAGCGAGCCTCAAGCCCGGCCTGGTGGTGTGCGATAACGGGCGAAATCTCATAGCAGCTCTGGGCCTAGCCGGTTTGACGCACATCCCTTGCCTGGCGCATGTGCTGAATTTGGTGGTGCAGAGGTTCCTTAAAAACTACCCCGATATGTCAGAGCTGCTGCAGAAAGTGCGGGCCGTTTGTGCGCACTTTCGGCGTTCTCACCCTGCTGCTGCTCGCCTGGCAGCGCTGCAGCGTAACTTCGGCCTTCCCGCTCACCGCCTCATATGTGACGTGCCCACAAGGTGGAACTCCACCTTGCACATGCTGGAAAGACTGTGCGAGCAGCAGCAGGCCATAGTGGAGTTTCAGCTGCAGCACGCACGCGTGAGTCGCTCTGCGGAACAGCACCACTTCACCACCAATAACTGGGCCTCCATGCGAGACCTGTGTGCCTTGTTGCGCTGTTTTGAGTACTCCACCAACATGGCCAGTGGCAATGACGCCGTTCTCAGCTTAACTATCCCACTTCTATGCCTCCTTGAAAAAACAATTCGGGCGATGATGGAAGAGGATGTGGCACAGGATGAGGAGAAGGAGGAGGATGAAGAGGTAACATTTCCAAGGCTTTCAGGGCAGTCATTCGCAAGGGGCTCCGAGGGTGGGTTCCTGCACACGCAAACGCCAGGGACGCAATTGTCCAGCAGGGGCACAGTTCTGGAGGATGAGGAGGATGAGGAGGAGGAGGAGCTGGAGGAGGAGATGGAACCATGTTCACAGCAGGGTGGCACCCAGGCCAGCTCATGGCCATCACTGGTGCGTGGCTGGGGGGATACAGAGGACACGGACGATACACCTCCCACAGAGGACAGCCTTTCGTTGCCTCTGGGCAGCCTGGCACACATGAGCGATTACATGCTGCAGTGTCTCCACAACGACCGCCGAGTTGCCCACATTCTAACTTGTGCTGATTACTGGGTGGCCACGCTGCTGGATCCCCGTTACAAGGACAACGTACCGTCCTTAATTCACTCACTGGAGCGCGATCGCAAGATGCGCGAGTACAAGCGCACGCTGGTAGACGCCATGCTGCTGGCATTCCCATCTGACAGCGGGGCCACAGTGGAAGCACAAGGCAGAGGAGGAGGAGGAGGAGGTCGCCAACGCAACCAGGGCACCGCCAGCACCTCAGAAGGCAGGGTTAGCATGGCCGAAATGTGGAAAAGCTTTGTCAGCACGCCACAACAAACAGCAGCACCAGCAGCTCAGATGGAACGTCTTAGCAGGAGGCAGCATTTTACCAACATGGTGGAGCAGTATGTGTGCACACGCCTACATGTAGTGAATGACGGGTCTGCCCCCTTCAACTTCTGGGTCTCCAAATTGGGCACATGGCCTGAGCTTGCCCTTTACGCCTTGGAGGTGCTGGCGTGCCCTGCAGCCAGTGTATTATCTGAACGGGTATTTAGCACGGCTGGGGGCGTTATAACAGACAAGCGCAGCCGCCTGTCCAGAGACAATGTGGACAAGCTCACGTTCATTAAAATGAACCAGGCATGGATCCCACGGGACTTTTCCGTACCTTATGCAGAATAGCAATGGATACCGACCTTACCCACCCATTGTTCCATTTTTGCTCTTTCTCACTCTTTTGGGGTGTACCCTCATTTAAAATTTTTGAAAAGAAGCAGTGTTGGCTACCTCGTCCTCCTCCTCAGGGCCAGATTAATGTAGGGGCTATTGGAGCTGCAGCTCCAGGCCCCTACCTTTTATATAGGCCCCGGGTTGGCCATATTCACTGTTACCGCTCTTCTGTCACTTGTAAACACAGAAGTCTGGCTTCTATGCTCGCTTCCCCAGGCAGCACCCTCAGAACCTCCCCACACAGCGTGAAGGCCGGACAAGGAGGGACAGTTGGCGATGCATGGATGTGTTTATGGGCTTCAGAGACAGCATCCCATGTTGAATTAGGCATGCATGGCTGCACCCTTCCTCCTCTGGGTGCATGGCAAGGCACGGCCCTTAAGGCCCTTCAAAATCCTCAGCACCAAGCCCATGATGCTGTTAATCCGGCCCTGGTCCTCCTCCACCGCCGCTTCCACCTACACCGCCCATAGGTGTGCGCAGCCTATTGCATTAAGGTGTGCACCCCAAAGTTGAAATACACATGCATGTGTTTGCCAGCAGGGAGAGTAATGTATCGGGGCCATGTACCTGTAGGCAAGGAGAAATAGAGCAGAGCAGGTCCCAGGGAGATCTTTCCCATCTCCTCACTGGCAATGCTATGTGCCCTAGGTGATTAGGGTGTGCCCAGGCACACCCAGCACACCCTGTGCGCACGCCTATGTCACCGCCACATCCACCACCACCTCAACCTCCCTCCTACTCCATATGGGCCTCGTCCTTCAGAGATGAAGAAGAACATTGTTTTATTTTTCTGTTTTTTTTTGTTGTTTTAAGTTATTTCCCTATCCACATTTGTTTGCAGAGCACTTGCCATGCTCTTAATTACGTTTTGCTGCCATTTGCAGCACTCTAGCCCTTTCCTTTGGTGTTTTAGAGCCATTTTAGTGCCTTAAAGTTCGGGTCCCCATTGACTTCAATGGGGTTCGGTGTCCGGGAAAAGTTCGGTAAAAGTCCGGGACACGGACCCGGACTTTTTTTTAAAGTTCGGCCGAACCCGTCGAACACGGACATCTAGGTGTCCGCTCAACCCTAGTCATTACAAGTCAGCCGACCATCGGCTATGGACACTGGTACCGGGGTGATGCCTCTAGCTGCAGGCATCACCCCAGCACATGCACTTTCCCTAAATATCGGCAATATCGGTAACCTCAGGGGCCGATTTCGATATATCGGGGAAAGTGCATATCAGCCCCCGATATATCGGTGTTGCCAATAATTGGTCGATCTCTAGTATGGACCATAGTGGACAACGACCCAACAAAAACAAGAACATACAGTAGGTAAGAGTCAAACATTTATTTATTAAAAATACTACAGTATACCTGTAAATTTTTTATATTGCTCACTTTACCTGGGATAAACAATTAATCCCTATGATAAATCTATTCGTCTCAGTCCCGTCAAAGCAAACAAAATCCGATCAGTTTCTCCGCCAAGCAGCAGGTAAAAACAAGATCTCGCAATCAAAAAAAAAAACTCTAGTTTTCAAGCCAGCTAATTCTCCGCTTAACTTTGAAGGAACATTGGAAAAGTCTTTTTCCTAAACCCCTTTTATGTCTTCAAAAACAAGTCATTTTTTCAGTTTCATATTTTTTTGTTTTCTTGTAGTTACATTCATCGGAACTCAGAAGAAAAACAAAAAAAGGTGATTCAGGCATCGCCAGCACACATTGATGTGCACGTTTTAATGAATCGCGCTCCTGTCTGAGGTGAGGGGCTTCAAAATTCCACCAAACAATCTATTTACTCTGTTTTGCATTTGTCTTATGACTTTTCCTTCTGCCAGATCTTTAGACAGAGAAAACTTTCTTTGAGAAGGGTTGTTAAAAAACTTAAAGATGACATACAAACGGATGAGAAAAAAACATTTTTTTCCTTGATGTGACAGAGGACTCCCCCAGGCTGCAAACCTAGCCGCTTGGTGTTTGAAACGCAGTAAAACGCGTTGGTGATTCTGTAGAGCACGAATGATGCCTTGCAGCCTACATTGGAAGCTGCAAAACTTTTCATTGAAGTCGATTTTAATTAGTGCAGCAGAGAGTGGTTTGAGAAGAATTCCCTTTTTTATTAACAATCATCTTGTGGAGTTTTGGGGCAAAGAAGGTGAAAAGAAGCACAAAACATGTCTTTCTATCACAGGTCTCGACAAAATTTGTAAACAGATACAGAAAATAACTGTGAAGATCTGACCAAAGCCAGAGACAATGAATTGAATGAAAGAGACGAGCTGAGACTTTGTAGATCAGGATGAAGGCATGTGTACGGGAAAGGATCACATACGGTAGGTGGAATTATTAGGACAATCTGACAGGTAGATTCCGGCAGCATCTGCTCCAGATATCGACGGCACCTTTTTCCCGAGTTACAGAAGTTTAGCACAAATACTTCCGACTTTACTTTTCCACTGAGATGAAATGGAGAAGGTGGGCAAATCAACAGAAGCCTGCAGGTACCAGGCTGTAAAATGTCTACACAGATTGCAAATATATATATAATAAGCTGGGTATGTTGGATAGAAATGAAGTTTTATTAAAATGAACTAGTTTACCAAAACAGCCAAAAAGAGGGATAGCTTAGAACACTTGCCGACCGGTCCACAGTAAAAATACATCATTTGTTTGACGTTAAATACCGGGGTTATGGCAGCAGCTAGGTATTTTACTATGGCCAATTCTCTTTCAGATGTGGTCCCGCGGGCAGATTCGCCAGTCGTTCTCGGGCTTACCTGATCCATCGGGGAAGCCCAGGAGCGATACAATGGTGGTGGTTGCTGGGTTTGGGGAAGAGTGAGGCCAAGATGGCTGCCACTCGTCTCTATGCCATTGGAGGATCAGAGCGATGTCTGATGTCATTTCTGGTTCCTGGGCCATAGTAAATTGATTTTTTAAAAAAAAGCAAGTTAAAAAAAACATTTTTTTGATCTTTTGCTTTTAAAGGTAAATGAGAGATCTGGAGTCTTTTTGACCCCAGATCTTTCAATAAAGAGAACCTGTCATCGTTATTTCTATTACAAGGAATGTTTACATTCTTTGCAGCAGGATAAAAAGTGATTAAAAAATAAAATAAAAAAAAAGGGACAGTGTAAAAATAAAAATGAAAGTAAAATAAATAAGAAAATAGAAAAAAAAAAGCAATAAAAGTGTCCCATCCCTCCGTGCTGGCGCACAGAAGTGAATTCACACGTAAGTCATGTAAGTGTAAACCACACATGCAGGCAGCGCTGCAAGAGTTAAGCCTCGTACACACGTACCGATTGTCGGCTGTAAATATTTGGCCGACGACCGATCGGCCGATTGTAGGCTTGTTAGTATGATGCTTCCGACAGCCGACAGCGCATTTTCGGCCGAACAGAATCTGTCGTGCAGGCATTAAAATTTTTGTTGGCCAACACCAGAACGGCCGATTGTTTGCCAGTCAGTACAGATTTCGGCCGACAGACAGCAGATTTGCAAGACTGGGCATGCTCAGAAAAGAAAAAAGACAAGGAAAGTTAACCATCACATGACATCACTTCTGCAGTCGGCTGTTGTTGGCCGACAAAATTTGTGTGCAGTCTTTTGCAGTTTTCAACAGACACGACAGCCCTTGGACAAAAGACGGCCGATCGTTCGGCCGACGATCAGTACGTGTGTACGGGGCTTTAGAGTTAGAGCAAGGGCAATAATTCTAGCGCAAGACCTCCTCTGTAACTCTGCGCAGGTAACCTGTAAAATCTTAAGTTTGCCGCCATTCCACGGGCGTGCACAATTTGAAAGCATCATCTTTTACATTATACAAACAAATTGGGGCCATTATTGTGTTTTCTTTTTAATTCATTAAAGTGACGTTTTTCCCCAAAAAAATGCGCTTCCAAGACCGCTGCACAAATACTGTGTGACATAAAATATTGCAACAATCGCCAATTTATTCCCTAGGGTCTATGCTAAAAAAATACACTACTCAAAAAAAAGGCACACTTTTTTTATCAGAGTATATAGCATCAAGTCAATGAAATTCTTGGGCTATTGATCTGATCAGTTAAGTAGCAGAGGGGGTTGTTACGTTTTAGCTGCTTAGGTGTTAAAGAGGTTGTAAACCCACATTTTTTTTTCTTCACCCTGAAAGAGAAACACATAATGAGCTAGTATGCATCGAATACTAGCTCATTATGAAATACTTACCTTAGAACGAGCCCCTGCCGTGCTGCCCGCTTACCTCTATGACGGGCGACATGTCCAGTCGCCCGTCTTCCGGGATCGCGGCATCCGGCCATCTGATTGGCCGGAGACGCGGTGACGTCACTCGCGCGCACGCGCGCGGGAGCCGACGGTCACGGCACGGGGCTCTGAAGGAACGGCACGAGCGGCCCTTCCTTCAGAGCGCATGCGCCAGTGACGTCACTGGCTGCATGTAAGGTAAATATCTCCTAAACGGTACATGTTTAGGAGATATTTACAGTACCTATAGGTAAGCCTTATTATAGGCTTACGCTTGCCTATAGGTACAACTTGCAGAGGAGGCTTTACTTCCTCCTTAATGAAATTACCAACAGGTGCACTAGATGAGTCACAATGAGACTACTTCCAAAAAAGGAACAGTTTTACAGGTGGAGGCCACTGACATTTTTTTTCCCTACTCCTCTTTTCTGACTTTTTCACTAGTTTTGCTAGGGTCAGTGTCACTACTGGTAGCATTAGATGATACCTGGACCCTTTAGAGGGTGCACAGGCAGTCCAACTCCTCCAGGATGGCACATCAAATCGTGCCATTGTCAGAAGGTTTGCTGTGTCTCCCAGCACAGTTTCAAGAATATGGAGGAGATTGCAGGAGACAGGCAGTTACTCTAGGAGAGCTGGACAGGGCCATAGAAGATCCTTAATGCATAAAGTGGTCACTGCCTCCATCTATAACTGGTCTTAATGGTAAGAAGCACTGGAAGGGCGGATGCATATCAAAAACGAAGAGATTTCCAGTCACAACTTACCAACCAGTCAGCACCAACCGAAATGACCTGTCTAACAGTATGCGTTAAAAACAGGGGTTTGGTTGCACACATTTGCAAATACATACGTAAGCTGCAGGCCCCGACAAGGCACCCTGTGATCTGCAGTCCCTAACTCTACAATTTAAGGAGTCTCTACAATGAGAGCACATGTATTTAATGGGATAGATGGAGGACAGGTGACTAGAGGGAGCCCACCCCTCCTTAAAGGCACAGGGTCACACTGAACACCCAGCACATGGCACAATGGCGGCAAAGGTGTCAGTGCGTTGCCTGGCTCAATATAGATCAATAATGCATAAAGTGGTCACTGCCTCCATCTATAACTGGTCTTAATGGTAAGAAGCACTGGAAATACATGTGCTCTCATTGTAGAGACTCCTTAAATTGTAGAGTTAGGGACTGCAGATCACAGGGTGCCTTGTCGGGGCCTGCAGCTTACGTATGTATTTGCAAATGTGTGCAACCAAGCCCCTGTTTTTAACGCATACTGTTAGACAGGCCATAGAAGATCCTTAACCCATCAGCAGGACCGGTATCTGCTCCTTTGTGCAAGGAGGAACGGGATGAGCACTGCCAGAGCCCTACAAAATGACCTCCAGCAGGCCACTGGTGTGAATGTCTCTGACCAAACAATCAGAAACAGACTTCATGAGGGGGACCTGAGGACCAAACGTCCTCTAGTGTGCCCTGTGTTCACTGCCCAACACCATGGAGATCAAATGGCAATTTCCATTGAACACCAAAATTGTTAGGTCCACCACTGGCACCCTGTGCTTTTCACAGATGAGAGCGGGTTCACCCTGGGCACATGTGACAGATGTGAAAGGGTCTGGAGAAGCTGTGGAGAATCTTATTCTGCCTGTAACATCAATCAGCATGACCAGTTTAGTGGTAGGTCAGTGATGGTCTGGGGAGACATATCCATGGACGGATGCACAGACCTCTACAGGCTAGACAATGGCACCCTCACTGCCATTAGGTTACGGGATGAAATCCTTGGACCCACTGTCAGACCCTATGCTGGTGCAGTGGTTCCTGGTTTCTTCCTGGTGCACGACAATGCCCGGCCTCATGTGACAAGAGTATGCAGCCAGTTCCTGTAACATGAAGGAATTAATACCAGTGAATGTCCCCCACTCTCGCCTGACCTAAACTCAATAGAACACCTCTGTGACATTATGTTTCGGTCCATTGGATGCCGCCAGGTTGCACCTCAGTCTTTTCAGGAGCTCAGTGATGTCCTGATGCAGATCTGGAAGGAAACACCCCAGGACACCATCTGTAGTTTTATTAGGAGCATGCCCCAACGTTGTCAGGCATGCATACAAGCATGTGGGGGCCATACAAACTACTGAGTACCATTTTGAGTTGCTGCAGTGAAATTTCAGCAAAATGGACTAGCCCGCTGCATCATTTTTGCACTTTGATTTTTGGGGTGTCTTTGAATTCAGCCCTCCTTAGGTTGATCATTTTCATTCCACCAAATGATGTGGCATCCTTTCCTTCCTAACACATTACCCAGTCCATATCAACATAGACATCAAGCATGATATTTTTCCCCATTGAGATCTGATGTGTTTTCAAAGTGTTCCTTTCATTTTTTTTTTTTTTTTTGAGCAGTGTATATGTAATGTTTGGGGGTTATAAGTTACATAGTTACATACATAGTTACATAGTTACATAGTTACATAGTTACATAGTTTGTGAGGTTGAAAAAAGACATCAGTCCATTCAGTTCAACCTATGATGTGTGTGTGTGTTTTCTGTTAACCGTACATTGTATACCCCTTGATCTTGTGGTCTTTAAGGTGCCCATCTGTAGCAGGTTTTCCAGGCCTGTGGCCTGATGTGGGTCTGACATTGTTACCGGTTACCTTTCCAGCCCATGTGAGCTGCGGCCCTGGGTGTAGAGACTGAGACACTGACAACTCCGGCATCTTTGTTTGTGGTTTTTATTGTATTTTAAGGGGATGGGAGAAGGGAATGAATGGGATACTCCTTTAGGCTTCAACTAATTACACTTGGGACTTTGTTCTTGAAAAATGCCCGCTGGCGCTTCCTTGACACCAGCCAACGCCAGCCAACGCTCACTAACACTGAAAACACACTGTAGCTTGATAGAAGTGCTGGCTCCTTGACAACAAGTCCAGAAGACTAAGGACTGTGAATTGTAGAATTACTGACACTGCTGTACTACGAAGTCACTGAATACTCCCCTCCCGCCTTGCACTGGCTTGAGGTAGTATGTTGTATATTTCTGTGAAGCTGCAACTGTTAACTGACACACTCTGTACAATTCAGGACCCAACTGCAGGTGCCCCCTTTAACCTTGAATTCTTCGGTGTTCACTGACTATGCACCCCCCTCTGTAACTTCAGGGTCCTCAACCTAGGTACCCCCTTTCAGCTAGCTGGCACTGGATCCCAGAACCTCTTCTGGAGTGGTCCCCTCTGACTCTGGCAGACCCCCAGGGGCAATCCGCAGCACTCATGACCTGTGTAGGCTTTCCTGGGACTGGAACCCTCTCATGCTCCGCAGGCTCTCGGCACACCGGATCCCCCTCAGCTCAACTCAGCACTCTCTGGATTCTCAGGCGACACCCTGAGACATCCACTTCCTCAGACAGGAGGAGAGACAGCCGTTCTCTCCCTCCTGGGACTCTGCTCCCGCCAAAAAGACTGTGCCACGCACTTCCCCCCAAACTTATACCCACTCCCAGAATCCTTAGCAGCATAATCTGCCTTCTGGGGTGGTTACAAGCTGGGATGTGTCCCCTGATTGGGCTTCCCACACTTCCCTATGAGAAGCCTCTCACAGGAGCCAGTGGGGAGACTTCTCCCCTCAGCAGGCACATCTGGAAGCCCTGACACCCTAGCTAAATAAATCACAGCCCTGCTGTTAACCACATAACGTCTGCTCACGTTGCTGATACTGCAGCAACGTGGCTCGTTATCGTCTAGCGACGTAGTACTACGTTGCTAGACTCCTCCCCCTGTAGGCGGCTCCCGCTGTTTTCAGTCACAGCGGGAGTCGGGCCAGGGGAGGAGCGGCGGCGATCGCCGCTGATCTTCCCCGATTGTCGGGGAATCTAGTTTGGAGATCCGCCCGCCTGTGTAAACAGAGCGGGCAGATCTCCTAAGTGACAGGGAGTGACAGATCGCAGTGTTCAGCATAGCTGAACATCCGATCTGTCCCTAACTCACTCAGTCACCTCCCCCCCACACACGTCGGCAAGCACCAGGCATACATGAACCCCTCCCTCTCCAATAAAATTAACCCCTTCCCTGCCAGTGTCATTTTTACAGTAACAGTGCATATATATAGCACTGATTACTGTAGTAATGTCACTGGTACCCCCAAAAGTGTCAAAAATGTCAGTCAAGGGTCCGATCTGTCCGCCGCAATGTCGCAGTCCCGCAAAAAAATCGCAGATCGCCGCCGTTACTCGTTAAAAAAAAAAACACCAAAAATGACAAAAATCTTTTCCTTAGTTAGTAAACGCAATAACTTTTGCGCAAACCAATCAAAATACACTTATTGTGATTTTTTTTTACCAAACATAGGTAGCAGAAAACAAATTGGCCAAAAATGTAAAAAAAATTTGATTTTTACATTTTGGGGGGGGGGGGATTTCATATAAAAAAATGTTAAAAATATTGTTATTTTTTCAAAATAAACGCTCTTTTTTTGTTTATAGTGCAAAAAGTAAAAATCGCACAGGTGATCAAATACCACCAAAAGAAAGCTCTGTTTGTGGGAAAAAAGGACATAATTTTGTTTGGGTACAGCGTCGCACGACCGCGCAATTGTCCGTTAAAGTCGCACAGCGCCGAATCGCAAAAAGTGGCCCAGACGTAAGACAGCAAAATCCTCTAGTGGTAAAGTGGTTAAGCAGACAAGGCCCACTATACATTTACCTAGCACCTACCTGTAGGGTGCTACACGTCTAATAGTTTTTTGAAACTATTGATGCTCCCTGCTGATACTACTGCTTGTGGAAGAGAATTCCACATCCTTACTGCTCTAACAGTAAAGAACCCTTTAAGTATTTTAAGGTCAAACCGTTTTTCCTCTAGTTTTAGTGAGTGGCCACGTGTCTTATTGTATTCCCTTTCTCTGAAAAGTTTGTTACTTATGCTAGGGTCCTCACCAGTACAGTATTTGTACATTGATATCATATCCCCTCTCAAGCCTCTCTTTTCCAGAGAGAATAAGTTCAATGCTTGTAGTCTTTCCTCATAGCTGCTGTCCTCCATTCCCCTAATTATTTTTGTTGCCCTTCTCTGGACTCTCTCCGGTTCCAGCACATCCTTCCTGAGGACTGGTGCCCCGAAATGGACGGAATACTCCAGATGTGGCCGGACCAGAGTCCTGTAGAGTGGGAGAAAAATCTCTTTATTTCTGGAGTGAACCCCCTTTTTTTATACATGCCAATATTTTGTTGGCTTTGTTTGCAGCGGCTTGGCATTGCAATGCACTGCTAAGCCTGTTGTCCACTAGTACCCCCAGGTCCTTTTCCATCTTAGATTCACCCAGAGGTTCCCTCCCCCGTATGTAGTTTGCTTACGTGTTTCTGATGCCCAAGTGCATTACTTTACATTTTTCAACATTAAACCTCATCTGCCATGTCATTGCCCACCCCATTATTTTGTTCAGGTATGCTTGTAAGGTTTCCACATCCTACATAGAAGTTATTGGCCTGCTTAGTTTAGTATCATCTGCAAATACCGAGATTGTGCTGGATATCCCCTCCTCTAGATCATTTATGAATAAATTAAACAAGGTTGGTCCCAGGACAGTACCATAGTAATTTTCTATCAAAAAATACTGATTTAAACTTTTAAACAAAAAGTTCCAGAAAAGGCCTGGTCAGCAAGAGGTTAAAGAAAAAGCAATATTGGAAGTTGCTTGAGTTAACGTCTTTCGTTGTGCTGTCAATAAGACCTGTTTTATTCTATTGTATTGCTTCATAGTCAGCTCCAGCTGATCACATTTTCATTCTCAAAAAAGGAACGAAGCATTGGGCTGGCCATAGATTACCCAATGTTCTTTCCTGCCATCACAGGTTTGCAGGAAATAAAATCCCTTGATTCTCCCCCATCAACAAAGTCAGAGTTGATGGGGAAATCTCTCCCACAGAGCTACTGTGTTCTTCCAACAGGGGGGGCATGGGGAGCTGACCCTGACGAGAGAACACAGCGATTATTGCTAGCGGCTATAGCTGCTGGCAATAATCACTTGCTCAAAATCTGACATGATGGTTGTACTCAAGTCAATCCATAGATCAACATGGGTACATTAAGCCTGCCCATAGATGGTTCAAATCTAGGCTGGTCCCTGCTGAACTGGCCAAAATGCAAACTGTCTATGGCCAGCTTTGATCTGACCAAAGCCCTTTTACTGATAGCTTGACCTTCAAAGAGCCTTTAGTCTTAAAAACATAACAGTGGATACAGATAAATAATCCCAAATTTATCAAGTATACCAGGTTATAAGCAAAAAGTACCCATTGGAAAACATTACAAGGCACACTTTTCTTTAGGACTAATAATTTGTGATGTATGCAAAACATCTCTTTGATTTTAAAGAGAAGGTCCCTCAAAGTTGTCCATCCTTGTGACGAACATCAACTTTCATTCGCTAACACTTGAGCGTAACTAGTTTTGGGGCACTTGGGTATATTCAGCTTCACTGCTTCAGCATTAGCATGTGGACCCAAATTCTGGCAGTTACTATCTAAACCTTCTCTTTGATTTTAAAGAGAAGGCCCCTAAAAGTTGGCCATCCTTGTGACGAACATCAGCTTTCATTCGCTAACACTTGAGCAGTAACTAGTTTTGGGGCACTTGGGTATATTCAGCTTTACTGCTTCAGCATTAGCATGTGGACCCAAATTCTGGCAGTTACTATCTAAACCTTCTCTTTGATTTTAAAGAGAAGGCCCCTAAAAGTTGGACATCCTTGTGAAGAACATCAGCTTTCATTCCCTAACACTTGAGCAGTAACTAGTTTTGGGGCACTTGGGTATATTCAGCTTCACTGCTTCGGCATTAGCATGTGGACCCAAATTCTGGCAGTTACTATCTAAGCCTTCTTGCAAGTCTACTTTGTGACAAATTTATTTTTTAAATTATGTCTATTTGTTTTAAAGAAGAAAAGATAAAGGAGAATGCAGAGCTCTGTGTAAAGCTAAAGAACTGAAAATAAAACAAAGAAGATAATTATGATTAATTATATTCAAACCGAAATCCAAGTTTTAAGGAACAATTCCCAACCACGTCCGAGCAGCTTACTTGTTCCACAAAACAAAACAAAAAAGAAAAAGTAAATTAGTGAAAATTCTTTCTTTTCCCTACTTATTGTTCATCCTCTGTGTTTCAAAATGCTTTAAAATTCAAATCTAAATCAGAATAAGTGATGGTAATGAGGCTGGTCTCATGGCCAGGCATCTCCGCTGCGAGGTACATTGTGGTATTCTCTGCGGTCTTGCAGATTAAACGCAGGCTCTAGACGAGGACATGAAGAATGAGGAGAAGAAAAGAAAAAACTCATAATCGTTCCATCTACATTTTTATTCAGTCGCTCCTTCAAGGTTTCCCAAGAGACAAAGACTGGAAATAGTAGGGACTGGAATAGTTAAACAACTGCAGTTAATTTATATAATGAGTGGACAATTATAAAAAAAAAAAAAAAACCCCCCAAAAACACAGAAAAGACAATAGTGCCTTAGTGTAATTCTGCAAACATTAAGAAAGAAAGAGCAATCATATCTAATTGGTGTTGAAATAAGGTTCCCCTTTGAAATGTTTAATTAGCTCTGTTTTATTACACAAACATTCTTGATGTCGAGTATACCTCGCTCGAAGAATCTGATGAGTTAAGCAGTGCAAAGTGCTTGGGTTCTCAGTGTGGGGCAGAACCTGACAAGGACTAGCTGTTGTAACCAGATGTCTGGGCCATCAGTGGAAACCATGCTGGTCCCTGCGAACAGCAGGCCATCGTTTCAACCTTTGTTGCTTCTACTGAAGGCTCCCATTGTGCTTTCAATTTAACAGCATCACAACCAGACAAAGGAAATTTTTCACCATATGCCCTTCAGTCGAAAGACGAATTCTATTAAAGCTTGTCTAACCTTGTGTAATTTATTAGCGGTTGTGGCTGCTTCTGCATGGTGGTGAGCGAAAGCGTGTCTTTGGCAGGGTGCTGTGCCCTTTCTCAAAAAACATGGAGCAATACTGAGGTTCGCTGGCAAGAGTATAAGCAAATGCAATTATTCTGATTAGATACAGTATATGGTTATTCAGAAATCTGCAGCGCAGTTTTGGCGGTACCCTAAAGCTCTCTGTGCATACTTTGCTTTTCCAGGAAAAATTGGTTGGAAAAAGAGAGGTCTAGTTTTACAGTTGTCACTCCTCCATTTTCAAAATATTGAATTGTAATTATTTTTAGTAGTACTAGGAAATATACTTTTCTTGTGTTGATTTGTAATACAGGGAGGATAGTAATGTAAAACACAGAACTTCTACAATGTAGGGTACTGTATACCACAGTCCTCTCTTACCGACTCACTTACACAACCTGATATTGCTTTAAAATATCAGCAGTGTCCCCAGTTACTCCTCCATACAAGTCAATGCAATCTTTTTTACATCAAGGCTGGACAATTCTTGAAAACAGCTATAGTGGTCCTAGTGGACCCTAGTGTGGGAGGGGCAAAGACACAAACAACTGCAGGAAAATATTACTACTGTGGGAGGGGCAAAGACACAAACAACTGCAGGAAAATATTATCATTATAGGAGGGGCAAAGACACAAACTACTGCAGGGAAATATTACCATTGCAGGAGGGGCAGAGACACAAATTACTGCTGGGAAATTATACCATTATAGGAGGGGCAAAAACAAAAGATACTGCAGGGAAATATTACTGTTGTAGGAAGGGCAAAGACACAAAGTACTACAGGGAAATTATACCATTGTAGGAGGGGCAGAGACACAGACTACTGCAGGGAAATCTCACCATTGTAGGAGGGGCAAAGACACAAACTACTGCAGAGAAGTCTCACCAATGTGGACGGGGCAAAGACACAAACTACTGCAGGGAAATAGTACAATTGTAGGAGGGGCATAAACACAAACTACTGCGGGGAAGTCTCACCAATGTAGGAGGGGCAAAGACACAAACTACTGCGGGGAAATAGTACCATTGTAGGAGGGGCATAAACACAAACTACTGCGGGGAAGTCTCACCAATGTAGGAGGGGCAAAGACACAAACTACTGCAGGTAAATGATACCATTGTAGGAGGGGCAAAGACACAAACTACTGCAGGTAAATTATACCATTGTAGGAGGGGCAAAGTACTGCAGGAAAATCTTACCATTGTAGGAGGGGCAAAGACACAAACTACTGCAGAGAAGTCTCACCAATGTAGGAGGGGCAAAGACACAAACTCCTGCAGGGAAATAGTACCATTGTAGGAGGGGCATAAACACAACCTACTGCAGGGAAAAATTACCATTGTGGGAGGGGCATAACACAAACTATTGCAGGGAAATCTCACCACTGAAGGAGGGATAGAGACAAAAACAACTGCAGGGAAATCTTACCATTAAAGGAGGGATAAAGGCACAAACAACTGCAAGGAAATATTAGGATTGTGGAAGGGGTGGGAGACACATACTACTGTTTTGAAATCTTGCAGTTGTGGGAGGGGCAACGACAAACTACTGCGGGAAAATGTTACTTTTGTGGGTGAGGCGGGAATACCAAACGACTGAAGAGAAATCTCATCAAGGTGGGAGAGGTGTGGACACAAACTACTGTAGAAAACTCACACTATTGTGTTGAAGGAAGAAGCCAGTAGATGATTTAGACTGGGGTTGGCTTTTAAATCTATTCTTCAGTTTACTATTGGGGTAGGGTTGCCACCTTTTCTTCAAGCCAAACCCAATCACCTCAGCAGCACATGGCATTTTAATTTTTTTTTTTTGTAGTATAAACTATGCATATATTTTGTGATCAAATAACATTTGTAATTATATGGAGTTAATTACAACTTTCCAAATTATTTGCTATAGAAAGACACTATTTGTGCATTGAACGACTGACTACCTGTACAGTATATATAAAATATTATTACCTATAACAAAGCAAATATATTGTATGTAATGAGTAAAAAGAGATTTAGTAAGCTTTTCACCTAGTAATGGTGGTGATCAGTGACTCATAGTGGGACTTTGATAGTGTGACGGACAATCTGGCACTAATAGACCCTAGCTAGGAGGTACACTATCTGACACTGACATCACTATTGACACTAATACAGTGATCAGATATAATATTTTAACTTGACACTGTTCTAATGACACCGGCTGGGATGGGGTGAATATCTAAGGGCAATAAAGGTATTAAAGCGGAGTTCCGGCCTCAAAATTTTAGATAAAAATACCCCCGGGACAGTCAGGGCTAGTGCATTTCAGCAACGATAGCCTCTGAACTGTCCCCGGTTTCACTTACCTTTTAGAAGAAATACTTACCTTGAAAATGTCTTGTCCAGCGCTGCAATCTCAGGTGTGTGGGGAGCGTCCTCTTCGGTGTCCTCTTCGGTGACGTCAGAGTCCCAGAATGCCCTGCACCGGCCCTGCTTGTCACTTCCGGTGCAGGCGCGTCATCCCATGCCCAGAAACTGTTCAGCAGGGAATAACACGCCTGACGAGCAGGGCCGGTACAGGCGCATTGACTCCTGGAAGCGATGACGTTCGGCTCCCAGGAGTCAATGTAAGCTGGAAGAGACGGCGCGGGTCGAGGCCGCAGAGGGAGGAAGAGGAAGGAAGGTAAGTATATTTTCTTTAATAACAAGGTAAGTAAATAAAAAAAATTTAAATTAAAATGATCCAATTCTTTTTCAGCTACATTACAGCAAGCGGATGGTGTAAAGTTGATTTTAAAATGGCTGGAACTCCGCTTTAACAAGTGTAATGTGTGTTATGTGTGCTGCAACCATTATATGAGCAGCCAGCATCCCCCATTAGAGATCCCCATTAGCTCACAGTCAACTTATATCAGTCCCCCCCCTTTGAGACCATCTTTAGAGAGGCCCCCCGCTTATTGTGCCCCATGCCCTCTAAGACTTCTATTGTTTTGCCTATTCCTTTCTGGCAGGAGGGAATGGAGGCTCTGGAAGCAACAGAGTGTGTAGCAACCGGCCTGAGTTAGTGGGCAGAGCTGGGAGGTGGAGCGGCTCTAGGAGGATCCCATATGTTCACAGCTGCAAAAGCGTTATTGGTTGCTAGGACACTGGCGGTCCTACCAAAACCAATGACTGCAAAGAAGAGCATTTAGGGTGGCAGGAAGACAGAAAGACAGCTCACAGCACAGTAAACCACAGCCATCAGTAATTGTCACTGAATTTGAGGTTACCCCTCACTGAATTTCCGAACTGGCTCCATTCTCAGGACAGATACCTGATAATTGGGACTGGAGGTATGTGTGTCCGGGTTTCAGGTGGGCAAAAACCCGGGCACAAGTGCCAAAACCTGGACTGTCCAGTTTAATCCCGTACAAATGGCAACCCTATCTTGGGGCTCACCATCCATTCCTGATAACCCCTGGTCTTGCAGGTGACAGAAGTAGACTAATAGGCCAGCTGGTGGAAACCAATGTTTCCTGTATTCATACTGATCAGTCAGGATGAAGTTCTGCCGTATCCTCCAGTTTCTCTGCTTCTGACAATAAAAGACAGAAGTCCTTGATTCTCAGAGGATATGACTGGATGTTTTTGTAACTTTTGCTCAGCAAATCCTAACAAAAGATATTCTATTGGCTCGCACATTGAGGTTCTGTTGACAGAAAAGAAGGTGTTTTTTCAACCTGTCAGCATGTATGAAATTGGGGCGAGAAAAGGCTAATTTTGTCCTTCACGTAACAATGCTTTTTTTTTATCTTCAGTTGAAAGGAATGTGTTGAGAATGAAGCTGCGAGTCTTGTCTGCATTCAGATCTGATCTTAGTTTGCCGCCGATACACTAGCTACCACGATAACAGCCAGTGTTAAAGCAATGATCTGATATCTGCATTCCTGTAAGTCCTTTGCTGTATCGCCAACACTGTAAGAAAAATGGTTTCATGTTACTGGTAAAGGCTAAACATGCTACAAACAAAAGACAAGTAAAAAGATACATTTTGAAAATAGGTGCAATAGCTATCTGGTTATTTTGTATTATCTTTTCACTTTCTTTGTGGCTCATCCCCTACTTTTACACATGTCCTCCACATCCTTGCAGATGCAGATAATGACTAACGTTTTCTAAGTCTGTATTTATTTCCTTATCGCCACCTACTGAAACCTCCAGGAAAACACCAAGACGGATGGGGTGGAGAAAACTAAAGTACACCTTACCCATTGAAAACCTTCCCTGAAAGCTGTAATCTAACTGTACTATGCAGAGGCCTGGGCTATTCCAAAACCAGTTCCCTTTGTGCCGCTAATCCACCACACAAGTCCAACCTGCCAAGCAGATCCTTAGTATGGATTCACTGGATCACCAATGGAGGGAGCAAATTCTTTTATCACTAAAAAAAATACATACCTATCAGCAGCCAGGCACAATTTCTCTCCTAGGGAGCTGGATCTGTGCTTAGGTACATCCACTAATTGGACGGTTCTGCTTGACCATCACCTTTTGACAGCCCACCGCCACATCTGTACTTTTTTTATTTCAAGTCATTCTACTCTGTTATCTTATTTCTTACTTATTTTAGCACCTTCAGACATTTTGAAAACACATTTAGAAGTTGTCCAGAAGACATAAAACATGCCCTTCCATTTATTCGTTCATGACCATGTAATAATACTGTACAATATCCAATATCAATGTGTTAAGCAGATGCACATATTCAAATAGTAGTAAAAAGTTGTGTGTCCTGGTTAAGTAAACTTTCCAGCTCTGACATCATTCCACTGCCACTATGAAAGAAAACCCATGTCATGCTCTGCCCATTGAATCAATACATTTATGGAGAATACAGTGGAAGCAATATAACATCCTGATGGTTTTGGTAGATGGATGGAGAAAACGGATTGTAATACCTCAGTACCAAAGACCCTGAGTGGCATAAGAAGTCAGGGACCTATTCAATACCCTTCAGCATCCATCAAAGGCTAAAATATCAGGTTTGTGTGGAGGTGTCCTTCAATTGTTTTATTTCTGATACCTTTCAAATTCAAAATCCTAAGGCCAACATACATTTTTCCATGGTTCTACATATCCGCTGGGCTAAAGATTTGCAGGAGAATTGCTTGGCTTTACTTGGTTTTCTTCCACACTCCAAAAACATGGTGGTAGGTTAATTGACTCCTGTCTAATTAGCCCTAGTATGTAAGATAGGGAGTTTAGATTGTAAGCTCCTTGGGGGCAGGAACTCATACAAATGTACAGTATGAAAACTACATTAACTGTTGGTGCTATATAAATACCTGTAATAAATGAGACAGTCCAGTCCTTCATTACGGCAGAATCGTGGAGTTGATTTGTATCGGAGTTCATTTCTGTCATTGACAAAAAAGAAAACTAATATCAAAAACATATTTCTTTTTTCCAACCTTAAAAGTATTCCAGAGAGATGTGAGATTTACTTTGCTCTCCCGAATGTCAGGACAATTATCCCATGCAGTCCTTGAAGCCATTGATTTTCAGTCATCCAATTGATCTTGTGTTCCACCTCTGTAGCTGGCGGACTGCGCTTCTCCGCTGAAAACACGAGTGGAACAAAGTGTGTGTGTCAGATTCCGGAGATGGCCGCGGCGAGGGGAGGTCGCTGGGATGAACTCCTCGGCCAGGGCGATTGCAGGGGCTTCCCTGCACGGCAGAGACAGAAGGGTAGACCGCCAAGTTTCTGGAGTAGGTTCAAATCAAGCTGAGGCTGTAGTCAGTTTATGAATCGTAAAGCTTGCAGAATCAATGATGTAGAGTTATTTTATTAGAATTAGATACAAAGCAACAGCTTTTGTAAAGTAAAATAATACATTGACATTATATTATTTTACTATTATATTTCAGGATTTATATAGCACCAACAGTCTGTGCAGCTCTTTGCATTATAAAAGGAGACAGTACAGTTACAATACAATTCAAGGCAAGGTTGGGGGGGGGGGGGGGGGGCTGCTCATAAGAGCATACAATCTAAAAGGAAAGGGCAGATATTACTAACAATTGCTTTGCGATTTCAGTCTGCTGCAGCTACAGTTTTACAAAGCTGCCCTAAAACTACTCATTTTGCTTCCTGCTTTTTGTTTTTGTACAGAACCGTGGTAGAACTACCAGGGTCGCAAAGGTGGCATTTGTGACTGGGCCTTGGTGTTCTGCTACTGGGGAGGGTGGCTTCTGTGGGACCATAAGCCTTGGTTCAATCCCAAATTCTTGTGATTTGCGTGCTATTTCCTTTCGACTTTGTTGCAACTTTTGTGATTTAACATTGCATTCAAATGGCCCCTTGGAGGGAAGGGCCCCCGGGACCAAAGGAAAGGGCCCTGCTACCGATGGAAAGGGTTCTAGTTACGCCTCTGGTACAGAAGACACCTAAAAAGTCTAATTTACAGTTTGTGTGATGGGCCTGCACTCAGATGGAGGTAATATTTTAGGCATCTTCATCTTTGAGTCTTGCAGAAAGCCTTCTATTTTTTTTTTGGATGATATGCTACTCCTACAGGGGGTGTTGAGGATACATTGTCTCTCCTACTGAAACACTGGGTTTGATCATGTGATTATGGAAGGCCCCCACTCAGCAATAAATTGCAGGAAGGTATGAAATGTCCTGTCTTAGTATCTACAGAACAGAAGAAGGTAAAAATGTGAATAATGAAGATTGCTAAAATCATTTTTTTTAAAACAAAAGTTGAGTATCAATTAAAGAGCTAATTGCCCACACAGGTTTTTAAAGAGGATCCACAGCATGCATTTTTAGAATGATTATTCTATAAAATGATTGTGTGATAATTGTTACATTACACTGGAGCTTTAAACAACTTTACAAATCTGTGTTAATTCATCTCTGCCACGTAATACATTAAGAATATTATTTTTCAGAAAAGCCCTACCTTTTGTCATTAAAAAAACATTCTTGAAGTCCAGTCAGTGGCTTTGCCTAGGCTGAGATGATGATGGCCTCAGTCTGCTGCAGGCAGAAGGAAGCATTTCCTCAGTCTCTTCTCCCCCAGGGATCAGACTGCATCACTGTAACTGTGTAGTACACAAGTCCCAAGGTGAGAGGCTTCAGCGGGGAGGCTGACCCTGTTATTCTGATCTGTGTCAGACATTTGAGAACACAGCCAAGAACTTCAGAGGCACCAGAATTTACATAAATGAGTGATTTCTGAGCTGGCATTCTAGTATAGGAAGTAGATGGTGATCCTGGATGACGGCTGAACAAAGATGGCACCTTCCTTCTAGAGAGAAAAACAAATGAAGGCCTTGTCAGGGGGAGTACTGTGATCTCTGTGAGAGATAATAAATACATGGAAGTGTAAGGCATCCTTTACATGGGTGATTACCTGCATATATTGGACTCCAGCTGCAAGAACCAGTGGATTCTTGCGGCTTGAATGACAGGTGCATGTGAATAGCAATGGCCGTTCAGTTTGTACAAAGTAATGACAGGATGACAGCAACTATTGATGTTCACATGTAGCCACACACCAAGCGGTTACCTGCGGTTGGGGGGGTGTTCTGTCGAAAACTCAAACTTGAAGAGAACTCCCACAAGTGTACAGCAGGAATGATTGGAGATTTCGACCACTTGGTGTTTTCACAGAACACCGGCAGCCTATGCACTCCGGTAGATGCTATAATTAGTGGAGATTGTTAATCTGTCCCTTAGTAACCAAAAACATGGCTTCCTCCGAGGCGGTGATAACTAGCGGGATGACTAACAATCTCCACTAATTATAGCATCTACCAGAGTGTAAAGGCTGCCGGTGTTCTGTGAAAACACCAAGTGGTCGGAATCTCCAATTATTCCTGGTGTACAGTCACAGGAAATAACGTCATTTAAGTTCTCGGCAAGTTGGAGTTTTCGGCAAAACAACGGATGTCGGAGCCGGAAAGCATCTGACTGCATCCATACTCAGACATAAATCCCTAACTATTCAGATACCTCTTGCTCCATCCAGCTGCAAAAATTAACTGATTCTTGCCATTGGAATGTGGTGTATACATACAGTACCTACCAACTTTTGAACTTGAGAATGAGGGACATTTTGGGGAGATCGGTGATCTGCGGCGCAATATGCCCGCCACATCAAAATGTAGGTGTGGCTAATCAGGATAGTGGGAGGGGCTTAAGGGCAGTGGTTTAACAAAACTTGGCCTTCCTTGTACCTATAAAATATGGTTTGATTGCTGTACCATAAGCTGTATTCTCCAGTATGAGCCAGCCCTTAGGGAGAGAGATTGGAGAGGAGGAAGGATTACTATAGTATATGGAGGAAAGGAAGGGGGGATCACTATGGTACATGGAAGGCAGGAAGGAAGGATCACTATGTAATATGGAAGGCAGGAAGGATCACTATGGCACATGTAAGGCAGGAAGGATCACTATGGCACATGAAAGGCAGAAAGGATCACTAAGGCACAAGGAAGGCAAGAAGGAAGGATTACTATTGCGCATGGAAGGCAGGAAGTATCACTAGGGTACATGGAAGGAAGAAAGAGAGAGAGGGGAGAGTTCACTGGCCGGCTGGCCTCCAGAGATTCAGACAGTGACATTGTGTGCACTGCTTCAAAATTCCCACCTACACAACCCCTTCACAGCCACAGCATTGGCTGCATGCTGATGTTTGTGGGTGGTCACAGGGGGACATGGGGAGGAGGTGGAGCAGATCTAGCCTCCCTCCTCTTGCATTCTGTAGAGTGGGCATGCGATCTGGCGGCCCTAGTGGGTTGGTGAGCAGGCGGGGAAGGTGGGGGGCTGTGCTGGCATGGCACTGCATGGCGCACACTGAAAGAGGGAGTCAAGAGTCGGAACTTCTCTTCAGTCTTATACAGTTGTTAGGTTCCTCTCCTGTACTGAAATAGCTTACTCTGATTTCACTGCACACTGTGAGCTTCCCATAATGTGCATTAGAATTTGCAAGATGTTAAATGGTGCCCTGCCTCGTTTCCTGGCTGGAGAACAACCAGTGTCAACTAGCCCTTTCCTCCCTAGCCACACTGTCCCTAGCACACCCCTTTCAGCCATTGGATTTCAAACTTGTGATCTGCAAGTTCATGAGACTCGGCTGATCACAGATCGGAGTAAGGGTCTGGTCCCTTACCACGTGATCAGCTGTCAGCCAATGACAGCTGATCACGTGATGTAATCAGCAGCCGGCGATCAGCTTTTTGGGTGAGGAGAAAAAGAAAGTGATCGCCGGCTGCTGTCAGAGGGACATCGGTCTCGAAGAGTATCTGTGCCCACCAGTGCCACCTACCAGTGTAGGTCAGTGCCACCTACCAGTGCAGGCCAGTGCCATCTATCAGTGCCCACCAGTGCCACCTATCAATGCCCACCGGTGCCACTTATCAGTGCCAATCAGTGCCCCATCATCAGTGCTGCCTATCAGTGTTACCTACCAGTGCATATCATTGCCCATTAGTGCCCCCATCAGTGCCACCTATCAGTGCCACCTATTAGTGCCCTTCAGTGCCACCTACCAGTGCCTTTCAGTGCCGCCCATCAGTGCCCATTGGTGCCACCCATCAGTGCCACCTATCAGTGCCCATCAGTGCTGCCTTATCAGTGGCACCTTATCAGTGCCGCCTTATCAATGCCTATCAGTGTCGCCTATCAGTGCCCATCAGTGCAGCCTATCAGTGCCCATCAGTGCAGCCCATCAGAGCCTATGAGGGCCCATCAGTGCCGCCTCATCAGCACACATCAATGAAGGAGAAAAATTACCTGTTTGAAAAATTTTATAACAAACTATAAAAACATTTTGTTCGTTTTTTTTTTTCAAAATTTTGGGTCTTTTTTGTTTGTGCAGCACAAAAATAAAAAAGCCAGTAGTGATTAAATACCATCAAAAGAAAGCTCTATTTGTTTGAAAAAACTTAAAAAAATGCAATTTTGGTACAGTGTTGCATGACCGCGCAAAGTGCGACAGTGCTGAAAGCTGAGAATTGGCCTGGGCAGGAAGGGGGTTTAATTGCCCAGTAGGCTAGTGGTTAAAAGACGTGTGATTCAAAAACTTCACCAAAAACCCTTAGTGGTGGTGTTTTTGATGCAGTTCCCATTCCCTTTAATGGGAAGGTGCTTTTTTTGGTGCAGTTATTTTAACTCCCCAAACATGCTCCAACGATGCTGCAAGTGGGATTTTTTTCACCGGAACAGAAGGGAACCGCCCCAGTGTGAAAACATGAATTGATTTTAAAGGGAAGCATTTTTCTTGAGCTTTTCAGGCGCTTTTTTTAAACACAAAAGCGCTTGAAAAATTCCTCAGTGTGAAAGGGCTCTAACATAATAAAATATATCTGATGCCACTATAACTGGGCAAAATACATAGGCACATTGCACATAATTCAGCAACGCTTCATATTGTGTTTGGTCACCCTCTGAGATTTGTGGCGTTTACTACACGTTACTACAAATAGGGATTCATTATCCCCCGGGTTTAGAGGACTGAATCCATACAGGCTCTGTGTGTGTGTGTCTTGGCAGTGAATGCCCGCTCTGTCTGCCAGGGCCTGGGCACCACGTTCACAGCACAGCAGAGGGAATGACCAGGCATGATAAGTTTGTTTGAACAGTCCTGCGGAATGATATGATAGTGCAGATAAAGCTCTGAAACAAAGACGTTTCTTAAAATACTCGTTACCAGCCGCCTATTAGCGGAGCAGGGTGAGGTCGCTGAGCCCGACTGGGCACGATGCAAAAAAAAAAATTCTGAAACAATTGCGTTACCAGCTTGGCCCTTGGAAGAGAAAGGAAAGCGCTGCACCTTCCTGGCACTACAGCCAACTATTGACTTGTTCTTGTTCTATGAGGAATAATAATGAATATAACGAACTTGTGAATGAAACAATTAAACAAACGGAAATCCTTTACCTCTGTCAGGGTTCATTGTGCATTGTTACATGGATTGGAGGCGGGGTGGCCGTGATTTAAAGCTGAACCCCCGACAGATATAAAGGACACAAAGTATTGCAGCTTTGGAATCATTAATGATATATTATTAGTTTTACTTTTTAAATGCAAGCAGTGTAAATATATGAATCTGAACTGATATCAGCCTCCGACAGTCCCTGTATGGAAGGGATAGAGTGTGAGAAGAAGAAGCAGTTCATGTGCTCACAAGAAGCATGCTGATAGGAGGAGAAAACAGAGTGACAGAGAGATGAGCTCATCACTGAGCTGCTCCTCCGTTCACTGTCCAATCACAGGCTGGAGGTGGGTTCAGGAAGAGGTAAGCACTGAGGAAAAGGCAAGCCTCAAAACGTGTTAGCCCACTATATTGCTCCATGTTCTATCAGTGATGTGGATGTCTCATCATGAACTCGAGCGGTTGTCTTTTATGGAAAGCTATGATACAAGCATTTGTTTGTGAGTAAAATACTTACCTTCTTTTTATTTATTAAAAATGTAGCGGTACACCCGCAGGAGCCGCTTGGATATTGGTTTACCGGGCCTCCCACTGATTACTCCACAGCCAAATACAGGGTATTTTCACCCAGCCAGATGAACACACTCTTCCGCTCGTTATCTTCAATGAGTAGTCTAGGGCAGGGGTCTTGAGGTAAAATTTACATAGGTCTGGTCAGCAAAATTTCCTTCCAGCAGAGGTCCAAATCTCTCTCATTAGCACTATAACACATCATGGTCCGTCCGTCCCTCCATACATTATTGTCCTCAGCGTACCTTTTACATCTTAGTTCCCTCTTTAAAGCAGTCCCACCATGTCCTCAGTTCCCCTACACAATACTGCCCACCTTTTATATTGCACTGCTCTTTACCTTACAACGCCCCTTTACACCATGCAGTGCCCCATTACACCACGCAGCACCCCATTACACCATGCAGTGCCCCGTTGCACCCCCTTTACACCATGCTACACCCTTTATGCAGTGTCTCTTTAAACCTCCTTTATGCAGCACCCCTTTACACCACACAGCGCCCCTCCAAATGCAAGCCCCCCTTGCACAGTCCTATGGTACCTTTGGCAGGACAGAGGCACTAATCGGGTGATTACGTGGCTTGATAATATGAAAAGACTCCCACTCCTTGTCCCGATCTGAAGTACACTGCAGAGCGTGAGTGACTTTATAATATAAAGCTGGGTAATCACCCGCTTGTTAACATAACTAGGGCAGCTCCCGCCCCTCAGTCCCAATGTGCAGCTCCACCCTCCCCCACCCGCTGTGACATCCGTGGCCAGGTGGGAAGCCCGGGAGAGTACACTCGGCAATGGCTGTGGCCTAGCCGCTGTCCGAACAGGACTGTCACTCGGTCCGGTTCCAGACCGTGGTCTGCCATTTAGTGAACGCTGCTCTAGGGGATTTGTTTTTGTATTTTATTTGGAGAACTTGGATAGGAGAACGGATTTAATAGGATACTCCAAATTAACTATTCACAGGTGAGGACAGCTCTCAATAGAACTGTATAGAAGATCATCTGCAGGACCATACAGCGCCTGTAGGGGATATAACAGCACAAGTCCCAAGGATCCCCTGTGGGGGGTCTGTACTTACAAGGCTCCTGAAGCACATATGGCAGCCTTCCTCAGTAGTACCAGACAGGATCCGTGGACATGCTCCCTCAGTCAGCTCTCAAAAGGACCATGGGTTGCAACTTCAATGTTTCAGGCCCTCAGGTCGACCACCTGAGGCCGCATGGCAGCCTGTGCTGGGTAGAGGCAGCAGCCCCCTCCCCACCTGGACCTTTCTCCAGAGGTTGACTCGATCAGGAGCCCATGTGCTCTTCAGATGTAAATACAGGTACCCAGCATGCCTCGGGGCACATTCCCTTCTAATTGGCAAAGGGCTGCACAGATATTCATGATCTCATCTGCTAGGCTTCCACCCACTGTCCAATATACTCCATAGCTATTGGATCAGTGTAAAACATCAAGACAGCATGAGCAGCACCAGGGCACACCAAGCAACCTCTGCTAAACAGTCACAGCTCTCTGTTAAGCAGGTAACACATAACCTTGCCTAGCTGTCTCCATGATAAGCAGAGAAACCTAGCACCTACTTATATTTATTAAAGATAATGCACTAGGCCTGCGGTTCCTTTGTTCTATTTTATGATTTCACGGGGTTCAGGATGACCTAGGTTCAGAGGAAGTGAGTTGAGTGATGCTGGCCATCAGACAGCGTACATCTAGTAACAGAAAAAAGTACTGCGGAGGAAATCTCTATATTGAAGGTGAATATGGCAGCAAAAGCTGGTTTTGTTTTTTAGCTTTTACTTGCCATTGAGTATACACATATGGGGTTGGACAAAAATATAGAAACACTACATGATTTGCAGGTGTGAAAGTGACGACATAATTTGCGTTAAAAATGGAGGTGATTTAACATGGGACAGTAGGCGGCATGAGCTACAAACATACAAAGAACACTAGACACCAAACTGGATTAATATTGGTCGTGGCCTTGTGTATTTGGTTTTCACAATTATAAACAATTACCAAATCACCATAACTCTTTTAATCAATAAATACTTTAAAACTGTAAGAAAAATCAGACAAAAATAAGTGGGGCGCTCTTCAAATATGCCTCTCGCGACTGGCATAGACCCCCTTAGCCACCTGCTTAACCACTTCAGCTCCAGAAGATATATCGTCATTCATGACCAAACCATTTTTTGCAATAAGTCACTGCGTTACTTTAAATGACAATTGCACGGTCGTGCGACACTGTACTCAAATAAAATATATGTAAGAAATATCTCCGAAGACGTCACCATTTGTGAAGAAACATGTAAGATTTGGAACGCACAGCGTACGTGACGTGTGACGCAGGTGGAGCGCAAGCTAGAAGTTCTCCTGCTTGCTACCCTGCATACAGCTTGCGCTGTTACACACGCTCACCAGTAGCCGTCTGTGGCCTTTTTTATTGAATTATTTTATCTATTTGGCTATCTACCTTTTGTATCATTGCCATAAATGTTTTTTACCCACAATTTGGGAATAAAATTTGTATCTTAAAAATACTACACTATCCGGAGCCCTTTTTTTGTCTTCCTTCCTATTGGCCTGAGGTGAGAGGAGAGAGAGGAGGACGTGTCATCTCCTGTACCACTTCCAGGGGTGATCCGTACCGAGCTGCAAGGGAAGCCCTCTCAGCACTTCGGCCTCAACCAAGGTATCTGACAACAGCTCTGGTGATTTGGCAGAAGAAAGTGCCTCAGTGCTTGCTGGGATACTGTATAAATGCCAGGAGCACATGTGCTTGGGGACTTTCAGCTGGATAGCGGAGTCCAGGGAGGAGGGGGTGGCTGCCTCTATAGAGGTGCCATTCGGCTCAGGTAGTCAATCTGAGGGCCTAGAGAGAGCTAGAAAGGAACTAAACCCAGAGGTTCTGTAAAGCTGACTGGAAGGGGAGACACTGAGGGATCTGATTCTGCAATACAGTGAGAACAGACCTGTGTCAAGGGGCCAGACCTGAGGGGGGCCACCCCTGAAGCTAGAAGAAACGGTGGATGGGTGTCAGTAAAGGGGATGCTAGAGAGTATCCTGAAGATTATGTAGTTCACCAAGTCTAGTGCTGGGGAGAAAGAGCAAGGGGACTTAACCCTTTCCACACATGTGGCAGTATGGTTAAAGCAGTGCAGGTGCTTTCACAAGCAACCTGGTGAGGCCAAGTGAGAGTACATAGTTCCAGTTGGAGTATCCCACTATTCCCTTCTCCAATCTAAGTTCCAAAATAAACACCATAAAAAAAAAACGTTCCTGGACTGTTGGGAGTAAGGACGAATGTGTGAACTGTACCCTAAGTGACTGTGTGCTGGTAATCAGAGGAGGCCCAACAAGTCATCACACAGCAAGCCCTATGGGGACAGTGCTACATTTACATAGGTAGTCTGCCGTTCTTTCTGTGTAACAAAAAATTGGGGGGTCCCAGCGGACATCGAGTCTGCGGTACCCGCTGATCGGCTCCCTCTGCAAATAATCACAGTGGGAGCGGGCCACCAGTGGTGTGCCTCTGCACCCCCAACCCGAAAGTTCAGGATCACGCACTAGGTATGTGATCCAGCGCAGTAGAGCCGCCTTATATCTAAGTGATACGGTCAGCAAGTGGTTAATTAAAGCTGAAGATTTAAAAAGATTGAAAACAATGTTTGAAATAGCATTAACTTTAAAAATTATATTAGATTTTACTGTTTGGATTCATATCTATATTTAGGTACCTATGTGTGGTTGGTACCCAAGTGGCCTCGGATGTGGCCATCACAATCACTTTAACCTGTTCCTGACGCACATTTTTTTCAGCAAGGTGGCTCGGCTGTGTGAATCAACGTACCTGTATGTCGCTCGCGCCCGTGGGTAGAGGGCACCCTCCAGCCGAACCCAGCGGAGACCGGATTCGTCCCAGAACCTATCACTCGCCAGATTTATTGCCTGGACCTACTGATCTGTTTTGGCGAATCACAAAACATCCTGTGCTTGTTTAATGTAAACACAGGCACAGGAAATTATGCAATCTCCTCTCCTGGAGCCCTTTTCGGTTTCAGCGAGCGAGGAGAGAGCATCTACTGTGAGAACACAAGCTCTACACTGACACCAGTACAAATAGGCACATATATAACCCCCTGATGAACCCCTAGTTAACCCTTTCACTCCCTGTCACAGTATCACTATATACAGTGTACAAATATTTTACTGATCACTCTATTAGTGTCACTGGTGACGCAAGTTAGTGTGAGCAGTAGTTAGTGGTAGTTAACGACAGTCCCAGATAGGTTTAGGGTACCCGGCCTGCCATATATTCCGTAATAAAGTTTTTACCCCCTCATCACCCCCAGTTAACTCCTTCACTGCCCTGTCACAGTGTCATTATTACCATTTACAGATCTTTTTTCTGATCACTGTATTAGTGTCACAGGTGATGTCATTTAGCACTAGCGTTAGTTAGCATCAATCCAGGATAGCATCAGATTGCCCGCCACATATTCAGTAAACAATTTAGTCCCTTTGATTGCCAGTGACACACACACATTAAACACTAACTATAGTGTCTGAACAGATCAATATCTTTGATCAGATTAGAAATATACTAGCGTCCCTAATAGTATAGTATAGTGTTCCCAAAATGCAGCGTTAGCAGGATCAGCCTCGACACCTGCCAGCACCTGCGTTTAGCCCCTCTGTCCAGCCCCCAAGAAGTGCAGTATCAGTAGATCACTGTCACTTCTGATACACAGCACACAAAACCGCAGAGTTAGCAGAGTCAGGCCTTATCTCTGTTAACGCTACCAGTTACTGTTTTTGGTAGTGGTTCAAACAATCCTTGACAAGCAAGTGCTTTTTTTACCTGTGAGTCACACTAGGTACCTATAAATTTATTTGCCAAAATGTCCAAACAGAAGTACACTAGTGAAGAGGCCGACACGATGCTGAGCATGACAAATGAGAGCGATGGGGAAGTCTCACTGTCAGAACCTGTAGAGGGAAGCAGCACACTGACAGATAGCTCTGACGAAGGAGTAGTGGTCCCTGCTAAGGTCAGGCGTATCCGACCCCATTCCCAGGTTGCTGAAGTACAAAAATTGGATTGTTCTCGTATGCAGCAGAGTGACAGTACTAGTGCCACTCAACCTTCTGGTGAACTGGCAAGCACCAGCGGCCTTGTACATCCTAGTCATAGACAAACCAGCACTGCAGTAACACTTGCTGACGTCGTGAGTCCCATATGTGCATTTCAAGCTGGTGCGGTGGCTAACACAAGTAGTGTCCCTCAGCCACCAAGAATTCAAAGACAGGCCCGTAGAGCCCATAGTGTCCTTTCTGATGTGCTTGCAAATGCTAATTGGGTGCCAACCACTTCTGTAGCGGAAGATCTGAACAGATCTATTGTGGACCAAAGCAATTTATACGCTGATCAATTTATCGCCGCAAACCCAAATTTGACCCTTGCCAGAGAATTTGCATGGAAACGTATTACTGTTTCTGAATTTAGAACCTTTCTGGGCCTATCCCTCATCATGAGCCTTACTAAAAAGAGTGGGTTGCAGTCATATTGGTCCACTGACCCAATTCATCATAGGCCCGGGTTCTCTGCTGCCATGGCCAGGACTAGATACAAGCAAATCTTGCGGTTCATGTATTTCAATGACAATGAACTCTGTCGTCCTCGGGTTACCCTCGATATAACCACCTCCACAAAATTCGACCCCTCGTAAATCACTTCAACCAAAAATTTGCAGCCTTGTATATGCCCCAACAAGCTGTCTGCGTTGATGAGTTCCTGATTAAATTTTCTAGCCTCCTTGCTTTCGAACAGTTTCTCCCCAGCAAGCGTGCCAGATATGGGGTCAAGATGTATAAGCTATATGACAGGGCAACAGGCTATACATATAGTTTCCGGATTTACGAGGGAAAAAATAGCAGTGTGGAGCCCCCCGACTGCCCAGACTACATAGGGAGTAGTGGCAAGATTGTTTGGGACTTGGTGTCACCCTTATTCAGACAAGGGTACCATTTATACGTGGACAAGTATTAAACAAGTGTGGCACTTTTTAGTCACCTTTTTAATTCCCAGAATTGGCGCATGTGGCCCTGTGCAACCTAATCTCCAGGGCTTCCCCCATCAGCTTGTAGATTCCCGACTTAGAAAGTTTTTTACAGTTGCAAAAAAAGTGTAAATAAAAAAAAGTTAAAAAACAAACAAAAACATAATAAAAAAGCCAAAACTAGTTGTCGTTTTATTGAGTTATTCTTCTGTTCTTACTGTTTTACTGCACTTTCTAAAATACTGCTATACTGTAATGTTTTTATTGTTACTGTTTTTCATTAACCATAGTTTGCTTTGCAGATACCACCATCCCACAGTTTTGCTGTGCTGTATACTATTATATTGTAATGTTTTATTGTCACTGTATTTTATTGTTAACCATTGTTTGCTTTGCAGGTACGCCCATCAGCTGCAGCATTGATCTGTTTATCCTAACAGCAGCAGCGTTTGCTTTCAGCATATATGTAAATCATGATTGCAGCACTGTAGGAGGGGATTTCCACACCACAGTTAAAAAAAAAAGAGCATATATATGGCGAAACATAGGGGATGGGGTGGACACAGAGGGTGGATGTCCCCCATGCTTCGCCATATATTTTTTTACACTTTTCTTGGTAGAGATATTTTCATCCACATTGATCGATGTGAATGGAGGAGTCTGTTATGTTCTTTTTTTTTTCATTCAGCCCATGGGCTAAACGAAAAAAAAAAAAAACATGTATGCCCATCATCGTAAGTGGGCGGATGCTGGCAGGTCTCATGGTGGGAATACTAAACACTTTCTGGCAGAGAAGTTCTCTTTTTTCATTCAGCCCACAGGCTGCATAAAAAAAAAAAGAACCTTACAATATATGCCCAATAAGGACCAGCAACGTACTGTTACCTTGCTAGAATTTGAGTGGTCATACAGGGATGATGCCTGCAGGTTTAGGCATCATCTTAGTATCGTTTTTTACAGCCGGCGGTTGGCTTTCATTTAAAAGCAATCCTAGTGGCTAATTAGCTGCTAGACTACTTTTACAAGCAGTGGGAGGGGACTCACCCCCATCTCCCACCACCTTTCTCAGGCTCCCCTTTCCCACCGGGTAATACTGTGTGGAAAAAAAAATTGCAACACCCACCATTTTATTCTGTAGGGCCTCTGCTTTAAAGAAAATATATAATGTTTGGGGGTTCCAAGTAGTTTTCTAGTACAAAAAAATAAATAAATGGGGGGGGGGTGGATTGTGCTATCTTGGCATTTCATGGCCTACGAAACTGTGATAGGTAGTGAGGAGTAAAATCTACAATTTACTCCCTTAACCACTTAAGCCCCGGAGGATTTTCCTGCTAAAAGACCAGGGGGTATTTTGCGATTCGGCACTGCGTGATTTTAACGGACAATTGCGCGGTCGTGCGACGCTGTACCTAAACGAATTTGACGTCCTTTTTTTCCCACAAACAGAGCTTTCTTTTGGTGGTATTTGATCACCTGTGCGATTTTTTGATCACGCGCTATAAACAAAAAAAGAGCGACAATTTTGCAAAAATAGCAATATTTTTCACATTTTTTTATATGAAATTCCCCCAAAAAAAATGTAAAAATCAAAATTTTTTAAAATTTTTGGCCAATTTGTTTTATCCTACCTATGTTTGGTAAAAAAAATCTTAAAAAGCGTATTTTGATTGGTTTGCGCAAAAGTTATCGCGTTTACTAACAAAGGGAAAGATTTTTGTCATTTTTGTTGTTTTTTTTTTAACGCGTAATGGCGGCGATCTGCGATTTTTTTTGCGGTACTGCGACATTGCGGCGGACAGATCGGACCCTTGACTGACATTTTTGACACTTTTGGGATTACCAGTGACATTTCTACAGTAATCAGTGCTATACATATGCACTGTTACTGTAAAAATACACTGGCAGTGAAGGGGTTAACTTTATTTGGGAGGGAGGGGCTGTGTGTGTCCCTAGGGGCGTGGTTTCTACTGTGATTGGCTGTGGCTCTAGCTGTAAGGACACTGATCAACGGATCTACATACTAGATCCGAGTGATCAGTGTCTTTACAGCGAGGAGAATGACAGGCAGCTTGTTTACACAAGCTGCCTGACATTCTCCCTCTCCCCCGACGATCGCCGAGTGGCCGGCGGACATCAGGTCCGCTGGTCACACGCGCGGGGGGGTTCGTGACCGCGCGGGAGCGGGAGCGCGCCTCCGCGGGCGCGCGCTCGCTCCCCAGACCCTCCCAGGCTAGTGACGTTAATTAACGTCACTCTGCCTGGCAGGGGCTGACCGCCGCAGTAAATCTACTTGCGCCGGTCGGCAAGCGGTTAAAAAGCCTGAAGGCGGTGACAGATTTTCGGGGTCCTGTACGCAGCTAGACACCAAAAAGTCTCTTACATGGAGTATCCCCATACTCAGGAGAAGCAGCAGAATGCATTTAAAGGGGGAATTACACATATACCCAAGGCATGTGTGAGCAATATATAATTTCAATTACAACATTTGAATGACAACTTTGTGTCAAAAAAATGTTTTTAGTTTTTTTTGTCATTTTCAAACACTTGTGACAAAAAATAAATATTCAATGGGCTCAACAACCAATAAATATAAACTTATTGAGATTTTTTTTTTATCAAAAACATGTAGCTAAATACATTTTGGCCTAAATGTATGAAAAAAATTGAGTTTGTTGGATATTTTTTATAAGAAAAAGTACAAAATGTAATTTTTTTTCTCAAACTTTTCAGTCTTTTTTCTTTTATATTGCAAAAAATAAAAATACCAGTGGTGATCAAATACCACCAAAAGAAAGCACTATTTGTGGGGAAAAAAGGACACAAATTTTGTTTTGTACGGCATTGCATGACTGCACAATTACCAGTTAAATTGATGCAGAGCCAAATTGCAAAAAAATGGCCTGGTCATTAGGGGGTAAAACCTTCCAATTCTTAAGTGATTAAAGATCAGTAAATAACTAGTACTTTTTCACGTGCAACACATTCCTTTTTTTGAGCATGTAAACTATGCACTTTAAAATAGGTAAATAGCAATAGTAAATAAGCATTAAGTCCATCCCTCACTGTCCTTTATGGCTGCAGGCACTCTGGAGTAATTCATCCTCATAGCAAAAGATAATTCCCCCCCCCCCCCTTTTTCGGGCAGTGACTTGGCAGCCTGCCAGCTCCATAATCCTAAAGGACTGGTGTACCAGCCTACATGCTAAAACAAGAAGTTTCAATATGTGGGCTGGTGTCCATTATGTATGGACAGTGGGGAAGTGGGAGGTTTTCTTTTTTGTTGCTCTATTGAAACTACAAAATAACCAAGGAGGACTTTGGTGAGTTGCAGGGAAATGCAGCAGTTCTGCATTTTTACACAACACACTGCAGCCCATCTCAAGGCAGTATTATGGTGTGAACAGGGCATAAAAAAAATTGCCTTGGTATTGAGCGTGTGTTGATCTGTGCAGATCAATGCAGCTCAGCTGAGCTGGGATGAATGATCCCTAATGAAAACACAGAGCAAATGCACAGCGAGAGGGGAGAGCAGAGTGCTGAGAGCAGACTTGAGGCACTTCACGGCTTCTCTTGTGAAATTTGAAAATTAATCGCTTCACAGTGCCAGCAGCTTAAAAGGTCAGCGAAGGCTTGTTTTAAAGCCTATTTACTGCTCATTAAGAATATGTAATAATTTAAATATTTGTAGCCTGACCACAGTTTTAGGAGAAAGGGGGCTACATCCCTGGCTCTGCACAGAGAGATGAACAATCTTCCTTATGGCCCATACACATGATCCGAAAACACCCCTTTCGAAGTGATCTACGATAATAGGATTGTCAGTACAGAGCTTTCAAGAGCCAACCAGGACAGTTCATCTGATATTATCCAATTGGACAAGCACAAAATAGTTTTCTTGTACAATACCAGATTGTACCATTTTCATTTAGTCAGTACAGTTGTCATCCAAAAATCCAACACAAATACACTACAACACATTACATCACTTCCGATTTTTTATTCTGTCGTACAAAAATGTTTGTAACTTTAGTAACTTCTCCATGTTCGATATGCAAAAAAAAACAAAATGGAGGATCTGTTCTCCCTCATCCAGATGTTTTCATACTTAGAGTTGCTATAACTGGGGATCTTTCCCTCTCTAAAAACAATGGCTGGTTGTCAGAGATCTCCACATAGACATCTATGGGGTTGATAACAAATTCTTTTCTTTTTTTAGAATGGAGAAATTGAGTCTAAATAATCAGCTTTTGCAATTTCAAGGACAAAGATCTTTAGCGTGGAGAGAAGTAGGATAGCCAGTCTAGCCTATTCCTGGAGTTCTATTTTATTTGTCAAAATTTCAAATAATAAGAAGCATTCAGGGACCGCAATGTTGATATATAATAATAGTTGTTATCCGGCTATTACTTTGATTGTGTCTTAGAAAACTGACAAACACAATCTCCAAATTACTCTGTAAAGTAAATTGTAACATGAATGGTCAGAAAACACTGATTGTAACATGATTAGAAAAACTTGCAAAACCTAGGAGTGGAAATTTGAAACATTTGGTTGGTATTGTTCAATGTTAGTGTTAGGAATTTCTGGAGTGCATGTCCTGTAACTTGTTAATGCCATTTTCTCGAGTGTAGAGCTTAATACTGACATGATTGAAGCCAAACTTAACTGTTTTTAAACACCAATTTAACTGTTTTCAAAAACAGTTAGAGTCAAGGCATGCAGTGAATGATAACCACCCCAGTTGTTTGTGCTATCAGCCAAACTGTCAAGCCATCAAATGTTCGGGTGTCATAACTGATCACATGTGCATCATTATGTCAACTGCAGATCTAACAGAGACTAAGACGGCGGCTTCCTTGGCTGTAAAGGATAGGAGGGCTTTGTTCCACTTTATGTCTAGCCAGGGCAAACACATGACTCAGTACCCCAAACCTTGCAGAACACCCCCTGCTCAGTGTAGTCAGGTGGCAGGAGTGGAAGCAGGGGAGGACTGATGACACAATTGACAGATATGAGGTGACGGTTGACAGGTGGGAGGGGACTAATGACAGATGATAACAGACTTTTCACAATTGAGAGGCATCTGCTGGAAAGTGGGAGAGGTGGCTGACAGGCGGGAAGGGGCTACCAAGTTAGGTGGGGACTACTGACAGGTAGGAAGGGACTGTTGACAGGTAGGAGCGGAGGTGCTGCACAACAACCAGTGAAAACAATCCAGTTCCCCTAATCTGCTTAGCCTAGATGTAACATCTTTATTGCTTGAAGAAATCCCACCTAGCTGAAAGACCTTGCAGAGCTGTGTTAGGAGCGGACAGAAAAAGGAGCTATCTTAGAGGCTGGGACAGAAGTTAGAAAAAGAACGGTGGTGGCTAGAGTTGATCAAACACCTGGATATCCAGGTTCGGCGGGTCCGGCCGAACTTGAAAAAAAAAGTCCGGGTTCATGACCTGAACTTAACCTGAACTTTACCCCGATCCCGAACCCCATTGAAGTCAATGGTGACCCGAACTTTTGAGCACTAAAATGGCTCTAAAACAAACATGGAAAGGGCTAGAGGGCTGCAAATGGCAGCAAAATCATCTTAAGAGCATGGCAAGTGCTCTGCAAACAAATGTGGATAGGGTAATAACTTAACATAAAAAACATAAAAATTAAAAATAATAATCTTGAATGATGTAAGAGGAGGAGGACGAGGCCCATATGGAGTAGGAGGTTTAGGTGGCGGTGGATATGGCGGTGTAGGTGGAATCGGCGGCGGCGGTGGAGGAGGAGGACAAGGTAGCCAACACTGGTTTTGGTTTTTAATTACATTTCTTTTTAAATTAGGGTACACCCCAAAAGAGTAAGAAAGATCAGATACAACAATGGCTGGGTAAGGCCAGTATACATGTCTATTCTGCACAAGGTAAGGACAAGTCCTGCGGGATCCATGCCTGGTTCAATTTAACGTGAACGTGAGCTTGTTCACATTGGCTCTGGACAGGCGGCTGCGGTTGTCTGTGACAATACACGTTCAGATAATACACTGGCTGCAGGGCAGGCCAGCACCACCAAGGCGTAAAGGGCAAGTTCAGGCCATGTGTCCAACTTGGAGACCCAGAATTTGAAGGGGGCGGACCCGTCATTCAGTACATCTAGGCGTGTGCACACATACTGCTCCACCATGTTAGTGAAATGCTGCCTCCTGCTAAGACGTTTCATATCAGCTGGTGGTGCTGCTGCTTGTTGTGGGTGGCTTACTGACAAAGCTTTTCTACATTTCGGCCATGCTAACCCTGCCTTCTGAGTAGGGATGATCGAACGGTTCGGGTCGACCATCGGTTCGGCCCGAACATTGGGTGTTCGAGGTTCGGCCGAATTTAGAACTTTTTGCCCAAAAAGTTCGGAATTCGGCAACCAGAACCGACCAAAATGCAATGCTTCAGGAAATGGGCTTTAAAAGCCGTGATTGGACCAGAACCATTAGCAAAAGCCAATTGAGGGGGCAGGAGAATGCTAGGAATGTGATTGGAGTGACTAGGGGGTCCCTAGACAAATCATTAGTGAATATGCCCCCAGTATATAAGATCGCCCCCGCCATATTCCTAGCATTGTTATACTGGACATGGAAGAGAGTGGAAGCAGTTCTGTTAATTTTACTTTAAAAGTGTCATTTAGCTATTTATTAGTGTGAGGAAAGGGATATCTAGTGTAGTTAGAGTGCTCCTTTACACTTAAGTTAGCTTCAAAAATTTAGTTTCTGTAGGGAAAGTGTTAAGTGTAAGGGGACCGTAGTGTAGTGTAGGGTTAACTGGCAGTGACTGCTATGGCAGGGTGACAAAACCCTTCCATAGCAGGGTGACCGCTATAGAGAAATGATCATTTCTCTGAATTGCTTCGGCACAGGAATATGGCTTCTCACCAGCCAAGCATTTTTTATGCTGCAGGGGCTGCCACTGCCAGTGCTTTTTTGAGGACATGTTTGATGTCAGACATGACATCTGAACATGTGTATAGGGGGTATATATACACATATATGTCTGTATATATACCCCTAGACATAAATAGGTGTGATAGTAGCAGAAATAAATGCTTGCGCTAATGAAATCATTTACAGTAATATATTTCTTCTACTATCACACCTATATATGGCTAGGTGTCTATATACATATAATTATGTGTGTATATATACCACTATACACAAGTTCAGATGTTTTGCCTGCCTCAAAAGAACCTAAAAAAAATGCCAAAAAATGCTAGCGTCAAAAAAAAATGCCCAGGTGTGTTTTTGCTGGCATTTTTTGGGGGGTTTTGGAGGCAGGCAAAACATCTGAACTTGTGTATAGTAGTGTATATACACGCATCCATATATTTATATACACACCTAGACATATATAGGTGTGATAGTAGCAGAAATATATGCTTGCGCTAATGAAATAATTTACAGTAATATATTTCTGCTACTATCACACCTATATATGGCTAGGTGTCTATATACATATAATTATGTGTGTATATATACCACTATACACAAGTTCAGATGTTTTGCCTGCCTCAAAAGAACCCAAAAAAATGCCAAAAAACGCTAGCGTCAAAAAAAAAAATGCCCAGGTGTGTTTTTGCTGGCATTTTTTGGGGGGTTTTGGAGGCAGGCAAAACATCAGAACTTGTGCACAGTACCACTATACACAAGTTCAGATGTTTTTCCTGACTGCAAAGAACCCAAAAAAATGCCTGCTTTGAAACCGGCAAGGTGTGAAAACCGAGGAGAGAAGCTAACCCCCTGAGCTGAAAGTTTTCTAATACATACAATCCTTTTTTTTTCTGGTTCTGGACATGCTACAGAGCTGAAACTTCACAGGTACACCTTTTAGACCCCCCAGACACAAAATCACACAAAAAGAAGTTCTTAAAAATTGTCATTTTTGATAAAAAAAAGCCAATTATTGAAAAAATTAAAAAAAAAAAAAAAAGAGATTTTTTGATTTTTACTTTGGATTTCAGATCTGGGGGGTCTAAAAGTGTACATGTGAAGTTTCAGCTCTGTAGCATGTCCAGAACCATAAAAAAAAGATTGTTTGTATTAGAAAACTTTCAGCTCAGGGGGTTGGCTTCGCTGCTGTAACACCTTGCCGGTTTAATAGAAGGCATTTTTTTGGGTTCTTTGCAGTCAGGAAAAACATCTAAACTTGTGTATAGTGGTACTGTGCACAAGTTCTGATGTTTTGCCTGCCTCCAAAAACTCCCAAAAAATGCCAGCAAAAACACACCTGGGCATTTTTTTTTTGACGCTAGCGTTTTTTTGGGCATTTTTTGGGGTTCTTTTAAAGGCAAAACATCTGAACTTGTGTATAGTGGTATATATACACACATAATTATATGTATATAGACACCTAGCCATATATAGGTGTGATAGTAGCAGAAATATATTACTGTAAATGATTTCATTAGCGCAAGCATATATTTCTGCTACTATCACACCTATATATGTCTAGGTGTGTATATAAATATATGTATGTGTGTATATACACCACTATACACAAGTTCAGATGTTTTGCCTGCCTCAAAAGAACCCCAAAAAATGCCAAAAAAACGCTAGTGTCAAAAAAAAAAATGCCCAGGTGTGTTTTTGCTGGCATTTTCTGGGGGTTTTTGGAGGCAGGCAAAACATCAGAACTACAGTGGGTACGCACACACCTGTCTATATAAGACCTTCCAGATCACAATGCATGTCAGAGCAAATGAGAATCATGAGGTCAAAGGAACTGCCTGAAGAGCTCAGAGACAGAATTGTGGCAAGGCACAGATCTGGCCAAGGTTACCAAAAGTTTTCTGCTGCACTTAAGGTTCCTAAGAGCACAGTGGCCTCCATAATCCTCAAATGGAAGACGTTTGGGACGACCAGAACCCTTCCTAGAGCTGGCCGTCCGGCCAAACTGAGCTATCGGGGGAGAAGAGCCTTGGTAAGAGAAGTAAAGAGGAACCCATAGATCACTGTGGCTGAGCTCCAGAGATGCAGTCAGGAGATGGGAGAAAGTTGTAGAAAGTCAACCATCACTGCAGCCCTCCACCAGTCGGGGCTTTATGGTAGAGTGGCCCGACGGAAGCCTCTCCTCAGTGTAAGACACATGAAAGCCCGCATGGAGTTTGCTAAAAAAAAACACCTGAAGGACTCCAAGATGGTGAGAAATAAGATTCTCTGGTCTGATGAGACCAAAATAGAACTTTTTGGCCTTAATTCTAAGCGGTATGTGTGGAGAAAACCAGGCACTGCTCATCACCTGTCCAATACAGTCGCAACAGTGAAGCATGGTGGTGGCAGCATCATGCTGTGGGGGTGTTTTTCAGCTGCAGGGACAGGACGACTGGTTGCAATTGAGGGAAAGATGAATGCGGCCAAGTACAGGGATATCCTGGACAAAAACCTTCTCCAGAGTGTTCTGGACCTCAGACTGGGCCGAAGGTTTACCTTCCAACAAGACAATGATCCTAAGCACACAGCTAAAATAACGAAGGAGTGGCTTCACAACAACTCCGTGACTGTTCTTGAATGGCCCAGCCAGAGCCCTGACTTAAACCCAATTGAGCATCTCTGGAGAGACCTAAAAATGGCTGTCCACCAACGTTTACCATCCAACCTGACAGAACTGGAGAGGATCTGCAAGGAGGAATGGCAGAGGATCCCCAAATCCAGGTGTGAAAGACTTGTTGCATCTTTCCCAAAAAGACTCCTGGCTGTATTAGATCAAAAGGGGGCTTCTACTAAATACTGAGCAAAGGGTCTGAATACTTAGGACCATGTGATATTTCAGTTTTTCTTTTTTAATAAATCTGCAACAATGTCAACAATTCTGTGTTTTTCTGTCAGTATGGGGTGCTATGTGTACATTCATGAGGAAGAAGAATGAACCTAAATGATTTTAGCAAATGGCTGCAATATAACAAAGAGTGAAAAATTTAAGGGGGTCTGAATACTTTCCGTACCCACTGTATTTCTGCTACTATCATACCTATATATGTCTAGGTGTGTATATAAATATATGTATGTGTGTATATACACCACTATACACAAGTTCAGATGTTTTGCCTGCCTCAAAAGAACCCCAAAAAATGCCAAAAAAACGCTAGCGTCAAAAAAAAAATGGCCAGGTGTGTTTTTGCTGGCATTTTTTGGGGGTTTTTGGATGCAGGCAAAACATCAGAACTTGGGCACAGTACCACTATACACAAGTTCAGATGTTTTTCCTGACTGCAAAGAACCCAAAAAAATGCCTGCTATTAAACCGGCAAGGTGTTACAGCAGCGAAGCCAACCTCCTGTGCTGAAAGTTTTTTTTTTATGGTTCTGGACATGCTACAGAGCTGAAACTTCACATGTACACTTTTTAGACCCCCCAGATACTAAATCCAAAGTAAAAATAAAAAAATCTCTTTTTTTTTTTTTTAAATTTTTCAATAATTGGCTTTTTTATCAAAAATTACAATTTTTAAGAACTTTTTTTTGTGTGGTTTTGTGTCTGGGGGGGGGGGGGGGTCTAAAAGGTGTACCTGTGAAGTTTCAGCTCTGTAGCATGTCCAGAACCAGAAAAAAAGATCACATAGGTGGTAAAGGAGGGTCTCACATCCCTGTTCTACTGAAAAATTATAATTTTTTTTTCATGGTTCTAGACATGCTACAGAGCTGAAACTTCACATGTACACTTTTTAGACCCCCCAGATACTAAATCCAAAGTCAAAATAAAAAAAACCTTTTTTTTTTTCAATAATTGGCTTTTTTATCAAAAATGACAATTTTTAAGAACTTTTTTTGTGTGATTAATAGTTAATGGGGCATGACCCAGAACCCTAGGCACTTTTTACGGGCATTTATTGGGTTTTAGGGCTTAAAAATTGTGTTTTTTGATTACCGAAGTTCGGGTCCCATTGATTTCAATGGGGTTCTGAAATCCGGGCCGAACTTTCGGGAAGTTCGGATGTTCTGGCCGAACCGAACTTTTCAAAAGTTTGATCATCCCTACTTCTGAGGTGCTGGCGGTGCCCTGGCTGCGTTGTCGACCTCTTCCTCCTCCTCTGCCTTGGCCTTGTGCTTCCACTGTGCCCCCGCTGTCAGGTGGGAATGCCACCAGCAGCGCATCTACCAGCGTGCGCTTGTACTCGCGCATCTTCCGATCACGCTCCAGTGAGGGAATTAAGGACGGTATGTTGTCCTTGTAACGGGGATCCAGCAGGGTGGCCACCCAGTAATCAGCACAAGTTACAATGTGGGAAACTCGGCGGTTGTTGCAGAGACACTGCAGCATGAAATCGCTCATGTGTGCCAGGCTGCCCAGAGGCAACGAAAAGCTGTCCTCTCTGGGAGGTGTATCCTCTGTGTCCTCCGTATCCCCCCAGCCACGCACCAGTGATGGCCATGAGCTGGCCTGGGTGCCACCCTGCTGTGAACATGGTTCCATATCCTCCTCCATCTCCTCCTCCTCATCCTCCAGAACTGTGCCCCTGCTGGACAATTGTGTACCTGGCGTTTGTGGGTGCAGGAACCCACCCTCAGAGCCACTTGCGAATGACTGCCCTGAAAGCCTTGGAAATTATACCTCTTCCTCCTCCTCCTCCTCCTCCTCATCCTGTGCCACATCCTCTTCCATCATCGCCCAAAGTGTTTTTTCAAGAAGGCATAGAAGTGGGATAGTTAAGCTGAGAACGGCGTCATCGGCACTGGCCATGTTGGTGGAGTATTTGAAACAGCGCAACAAGGCACACAGGTCTTGCATGGAGGCCCAGTTATTGGTGGTGCAGTGTTGCTGTTCCGCAGAGCGACTCACGCGTGTGTGCTGCAGCTGAAACTCCACTATGGCCTGCTGCTGGTCGCACAGACTTGCCAGCATGTGCAAGGTGGAGTTCCACCTTGTGGGCACGTCACATATGAGGTGGTGATCGGGGAGGCCAAAGTTATGCTGCAGCGCTGACAGGCGAGCAGCAGTAGGGTGAGAACGCCGAAAGTACGCACAGACGGCCCGCACTTTCTGCAGCAGCTCTGACATATGGGGGTAATTTCTAAGGAACCTCTGCACCACCAAATTCAGCACATGCGCCAGGCAAGGGAAGCGTGTCAAACCGGCTAGGCCCAGAGCTGCTATGAGATTTCGCCCGTTATCGCACACCACCAGGCCGGGCTTGAGGCTCACTGGCAGCAACCACTCATCGGTCTGCTGTTGAATGCCCTCCACAACTCCTGCGCAGTGTGTGGTTTTTCCCCCCCCAAACAGGCAAGTTTTAAAACTGCCTGCTGTCGTTTACCCCTGGCTGTGCTGAAGTTGGTGGTGAAGGTGTTACGCTGACCGGAAGAGGGGGCGGTAGAGGATGAGGAAGCGGAGTAGGAGGAGTTAGGAACAGGAGGCAAACTGAAGCGCCCTGCAATCCTCGGTGGTGGAAGGACATGCGCCAAACTGCTATCCGCCTCAGGCCCAGCCGCCACTGCATTTACCAAGTGTGCTGTTAGGGAGATATAACTTCCCTGTCTGTGCTTACTGGTCCACGTATCCGTAGTTAGGTGGACCTATCCACAGATGGCGTTGCGCAGTGCACACTTGATTTTGTCACCTACTTGGTTGTGCAGGGAAGGGATGGCTTGCCTGGAAAAGTAGTGGCGGCTGGGCACGACGTACTGTGGGACAGCCACCGCCATAAGGCTTTTAAAACTCTGCGTCTCCACCAGCCGGAATGACAGCATTTCAAAGGCCAGGAATTTAAAATGCTGGCATTCAGGGCCAGGGATCGCGGGTGGGTAGGGGGGTACTTCCTCATCTGCTCCAGTGTTTGGGAGATAGAAAGCTGAACGCTTCCACGGGACATTGTAGAGATGGTTGTTGGTGACCCAGGTGGTGGTGTTGCTGGCGGATCCTCTGTTTGCGGGGTGGCAGGTGCCACTGTCACTACAGAGGTGGATGAAGAGGCCGAGACTGCAGCTGCAGAAGAGGAAGCAAGAGGAGCCAGAGACCTTTCTTGGTTTTTGAGGTGTGCACTCCACTGCAGCTCATGCTTTGCACTTAGATGCCTGGTTATGCAGGTTGTGACCAGGTTGAGAAGATTTATGCCTCGCTTCAGGCTCTGATTGCACAGCGTGCAAACCACTCGTGTCCTGTCATCATCACATTGTCTGAAGAACTGCCATGCTAGGGAACTCCTTTTAGCTGGCTTTGGTGTGCTCGGTCCCTTGCTGCGTTGGGCAGTAGCAGGCATAGTGTCTAGGGCACGGCCGCTCCGCTTTTGCACCCTCCTCCCTCTTCTGCTGTGCTGGTGGCTCTGTGCGACCACCGCCTCTTCCTCCAAACCACTCAGGTCACCTGCATGACGTTCATTCCATGTGGGGTCGAGGACCTCATCATCCTCCACATCGTCTTCCACCCAGTCTTCACCCCTGCCCTCCTTGTCGGTCTCCACAATTCGGAATTCCGCAGCAGTTGGCACCTGTGTTTCGTCATCATCCGAGACATGCTGCGATGGTCCTTCCATGTACTCATCTTGAGACATAAGTGGTTGGGTATCGGTGCACTCAATCTCTTCCACTTCTGGGGCAGGGCTAGGTGGATGGCCCTGGGAAACCATGCTAACAGAGTCATCAACAAGAAGAAGAGACTGCTGCATGACTTGGGGCTCAGACTTGGCTTGGCTGATTTGCAAGGGGGTGAGGTGAAAGATTGATGGACATCGGCTGCAGGTGCCAACTCTGACCTTTCAGCAGGTGGGAGACAATGTGAAGGAACTGGAGGCACTGTCAGCAACCCAATCTACTATCGCCTGTACTTGTTCTGGCCTCAACATTTGTAGAGGCTTATTAGGCCCTGCCAAATACTGCTGCAGGTTCTGTCGCCTACTCGCAGCTGAGAAAGGTGTTTCACCTGTGCGTGTAACTGGCACAGATCGACCACGTCCTCTCCTTGCAACAGGAGCTCCACCAGCAACACCACGACCCAGGCCACATCCCTTATTTGACCTTCTCCTCATATTTATCGAATTTTGGATCTTCCCCTAAATGGGTTTTTATTGATAAGCGGAATACAACAGCAGTATCCAAAGGGTGTATCTCACTGTAACATATGCAGACTAGGCCACAATTCAATTTTTTTCCCCTAAATGGGTTTTTATTGATAAGTGGAATATAACAGTATGCAAAGGGTGTATCTCACTGTAACATATGCAGACTAGGCTGCAAATTTTTTTTTTCCCAGTAAATGGGTTTTTATTGATAAGCGGAATATAACAGTATGCAAAGGGTGTATCTCACTGTAACATATGCAGACTAGGCTGCAATTAAATTGTTTCCCTGTAAATGGGTTTTTATTGATAAGCGGAATGCAACAGCAGTATCCAAAGGGTGTATTTCACTGTAACATATGCAAACTAGGCCGCAATTAAATTTTTTTCCCCTAAATGGGTTTTTATTGATAAGCGGAATACAACAGCAGTATCCAAAGGGTGTATCTCACTGTACCATATGCAGACTAGGCTGCAATTTATTTTTTTTCCCCTAAATGGGTTTTTATTGCAAAGCGGAATACAACAACAGTATGCACAGGGTGTATCTCACTGTAACATATGCAGACTAGGCCACAATTACATTTTTATCCCCTAAATGGGTTTTTATTGTAAAGCGGAATACAACAACAGTATGCACAGGGTGTATCTCACTGTAAAATATGCAGACTAGGCCGCAATTAAATTTTTATCCCCTAAATGGGTTTTTATTGCAAAGCGGAATACAACAACAGTATGCACAGGGTGTATCTCACTGTACCATATGCAGACCAGGCTGCAAATATTTTTTTTCCCCTAAATGGGCTTTTATTGCAAAGCGGAATACAACAACAGTATGCAAAGGGTGTATCTCACTGTACCATATGCACACTAGGCTGCAAATTATTTTTTTCCCCCTAAATGGGTTTTTATTGATAAGCGGAATACAACAGTATGCAAAGGGTGTATCTCACTGTACCATATGCAGACTAGGCTGCAAATTATTTTTTTCCCCCTAAATGGGTTTTTATTGCAAAGCGGAATACAACAACAGTATGCAAAAGGTGTATCTCACTGTACCATATGCACACTAGGCTGCAAATTATTTTTTTTCCCCTAAATGGGTTTTTATTGATAAGCGGAATACAACAGTATGCAAAGGGTATATCTCACTGTAACTTATGCAGACTAGGCTGCAATTAAATTTTTTCCCCCTAAATGGGTTTTTATTGCAAAGCGGAATACAACAACAGTATGCACGGGGCGTAGCTCGCTGTAACATATGCAGACTAGGCTGTTTTTTTTTTTCCCTAAATGGGTTTTTATTGCAAAGTGGAATACAACAACAGTATCCAATGGGTGTATCTCACTGTAACGTATGAATGAAAAACTGAAAAATAATTGTCCCCTTAATTGGTGCTTGTTGAATGGCAGATTTGAACTGCAGTGTCTAAACGCTGTAAGTCACAGTAAAATATGAAGGAAAATCCAGATTAAGCAGACACATATGCACTGAGCTTGCATTATATGGCCGCTACACGCCACACGCCTAACAGGTTGGATACTGTTGTTGTTCTATGCCGCTATTCAATAAAAAAAAAACCCATTTAAATGAAAAACAGAAAAATTATTATTTTTCCCTAAATACTGAAAAATATTTTTTTTTGCCTTACATTGGTGCTTTTTAAAGAGCAGATTAGAAAAAGCAGTGTCTAAACATTGTATGTCTAAGTAAAATATGAAAGAAAAAAGTTTTTTTCTTTTTAAATGCAGATTAAGCAGACACATATGCACTGAGCTTGCATTACATGGCCGCTACACACCGCACGCCGCCCACCTAACAGACTGATAAAAGTTTTGTTTTTTTTCTCCCTCCTCCTCCTCACTGGGCTCAGGTCAGGGCAAAAAGATTGTGCACTGCACCCCCACACAATACAATCAATGTAGATCGCTGTTTGATTAAAAAAGATTCTTCCTATTCTTTCCCTGAAAGCAATCTCCAGCCTGCCCCTACAATAATCTCCTATCTCTCCCTCAGGGCAAAAAGATCGTGCACTGCACCCCCACACAATAAAATCAATGTAGATCGCTATCTGATTAAAGAAGATTCTTCCTATTCTTTCCTTGAACGCAATTTCCAGCCTGCCCCTACAATAATCTCCTATCTCTCCCTAAGCAGCAGCATCAGGAACCTCTCCCTAGTCTAGTTATAGCAGAGTGACGCGCGGCGCTATGTGACTCCAGCTTATATAGAGTCTGGGTCACATGCTGCACTGGCCAATCACAGCCATGCCATTAGTAGGTATGGCTGTGATGGCTTCTAAGGGCCAGGGCCGGCGCTCCCGCCAGGCGAACTAGGCAGCCGCCTAGGGCGCACTGCCACCTGGGGCGCAGCCAGGGCTCTTCAGCTTTGATCACACACTGAGGAGGAATAGGAGATTTGCAGTCACTCAATTGGCCTCCTCTCCTCCTTCATTTCCGGGATCTGAGCGGTGTGTGTATCGATGTCCAGCAGCCCTGTCAGCTCTCTGCCTGCCTCCCTCCCGCAGCCATTGGAGGAGCAGGGCGGGGGGCATTGTGGGCGGAGACAGACAGGATCGATCCACCCAGGGTACATGCCGGGTCACTTGTCCTGACTGCTGATGGAGCCTAAAGCTAAGCTGCTCCTGCAGCCTTCCCTGCTCACACAGCTTCTCTGCGGCCGGCCGCCTATTTAGTTCATGATGGCCGGAACCCGAATATCAGCTGATCTGTCATTGGGAAGGAGAAGGTCTCCCCTGCGTGAGCTGTGACTCACAGCCAATAGGAGACCCCATCTACCGATCTTGGGACAGGTGACACAGACTGCTGCTGCCTGACACGTGGAGGGAGCCGGAAAAAAGTGCCAGTAATGATATCCCCCAAGGTAAGAACCTCCCTCTCCTGTCCACCTGGCTGCACCCCCACCTCTCCTGTCCACCTGGCTGCACCCCCATCTCTCCTGTGCACCTGGCTGCACCCCCATTTCTCCTATGCACCTGGCTGCGCCCCCCTCTCCTGTCCACCTGGCTGCACCCCCCACCTCTCCTGTCCACCTGGCTGCACCCCCATCTCTCCTGTCCACCTGGCTGCACCCCCACCTCTCCTGTCCACCTGGCTGCACCCCCACCTCTCCTGTCCACCTGGCTGCACCCCCACCTCTCCTGTGCACCTGGCTGCTCCCCCCTCTCCTGTCCACCTGGCTGCACCCTCACTTCTCCTGTCCACCTGGCTGCACCCCCACCTCTCCTGTCCACCTGGCTGCACCCTCACCTCTCCTGTCCACCTGGCTGCACCCTCAACTCGCCTGTCCACCTGGCTGCAGCCTCAACTCGCCTGTCCACCTGGCTGCACCCTCACCTCTCCTGTCCACCTGGCTGCACCCTCACCTCTCCTGTCCACCTGGCTGCACCCCCACCTCTCCTGTCCACCTGGCTGCACCCTCACCTCTCCTGTCCACCTGGCTGCATCCTCACCTCTCCTGTCCACCTGGCTGCACCCTCACCTCTCCTGTCCACCTGGCTGCGCCCCACCTCTCCTGTCCACCTGGCTGTGCCCCCACCTCTCCTGTCCACCTGGGTGCGCCCCCCTCTCCTGTCCACCTGGCTGTGCCCCCCCCTCTCCTGTCCACCTGGCTGCATCCCTCCAGCTGGTGGCACTCCCCCCCCTCTCTTGGCTGCACCCCCCCTCCCCTGTCCACCCTGCTGCATTCCCCCTCAACCTGGCTGCACCCCCACTCTCCTGTCCCAACTGGCTGCATTCCCCCTCCACCTGGCTGCACAACCCCCCTCCTGTCCCCCTGGATGCATTCCTCCTTCCACCTGGCTGCACTACCCCTTCCTCTGTCCACCGGTTTCTTCCCACCTTGCTGTACCCCCTCTACTGTCCACCGGTCTCCTGTGCACCTGGCTGCACCCCTCTCGTGTCCACCTGGCTGCACCCCCCCCCCTCCACCTAGCTGCACCCCCCTCTCCTGTCCACTGGTCTCCTCTCACCTGACTGCACCCCCTCCTCTCCTGTCAACCTGGCTGCACCCCCCCCTCTCCTGTCCCTCTACCTGGCTTCACCCACTCTCCTGTCCACCTGGATCCATACCCCCCATCTGGCTGCCCCCTCCCTCTCCTGTCCACCTGGCTGCACCCCCCCCTTCCTCACCTGTCTACCTGGCTCGGTCCTCCCCCCACCTGGCTGCAACCCCCCTCTCCTGTCTACCTGGCTCCTTCCCTCCCCCTTACCTGGCTGCACCCTCCACCTCTCCTGTCCACCTGGCTCAATCCCCCCCCTCCCCCACCTGGTTGCAACCCCCCTCTCCTGTCCACCTGGCTCTGTCTTCCCCCCCACCTGGCTGCACCCTTCCCTCTCCTGTCCACCTGTTTCCGCCCCCTCTCCTGTCCACCTGTTTCTGTCCTACCCCCACCTGGCTGTACCCCCCCCTATCCTGTCTACCTGGCACCCTCCTGTCCCCTGGGAAGGATGGCAGAAGCTTCACGGGCATCCATCCGCTGAGCCTCCCTCATGAGCAAAGACCAAGAAGTGATGTGTATGACATCACTTACTGGACCGGCACTGCCATTCTACAGGAGCTGTGCTCAGGGAAGCAGCTGATGAAACACCATCTGTGTTCTATCAGCTGTAGCGGAGTACAGAGGAGACATCCAGGGTCTAATAGACCGTAAATGTCTAATAAAGAGTACCTGTCACCTATATGCAATAGGGGGCTATTGGTCCCCTTTTGTAATGGCAATAAAAGTTGTATAAAAAAAACAAAAATATCAAATTTAAAAAGTTTTAAACATTTAAAGAGACAGATAAAAAACAAAACAATGTGATTGCCCTACACATGTTTATATCACGCGCACGTCGGAGTGAGAGCAATAATTCTAGCATCAGAACTACTGCATAACACTAATCTTTTAAAACGTTGCCTATAAAAAAAATATAGGGACCTGAAGTTTCCCCACCGTTTTTGGGTGCACACACGCAAAGCCCCTATATGTTATCTGATTCGTGTATTGCAGGAGTTCTGGTGCTAGAATTATTGAATCAATTTTGATTTTTTTTTTTTTTTTGGGGGGGGGGGGGCGCAAGTAGCTGTTCTTGCCTAGGGCGCAAAATAGTCTAGCACCGGCCCTGCTAAGAGCACACTAGTTAAACGCTTGCTGATTGGCTGCCTTACACCTGTTGAAACCGCGCCATTAAAACTGCGCCAAAACATCAAATAACATTACCGAACAATGGACAGTATCCCGAACATACAGTGAAATGTTCGGGTCCGTGTCCGGGTACCGAATACCCAAAAGTCTGGTACGATCCCGAACAATACAGTCCAGGTTCGCTCAACCCTAGTGGTGGCTGATCACAGATGAATAAGCTTGGTCAACCCCCAAGAGCCTGAAGACTAGTGGCAACTCTCTGTATAAACTGTAGGCTGACATGTGTGACAGTAAATTTCACTGGAGCTTGCAAAGCTGTGTTTACGAAGCGCCCTGGTGTACAGCATACACCATTAAAAACCTTCCCTGATCATGTGAAATTCTTAATGTCAATGAAGGCTTGCAGTCACACAGGAGGTGGATTAGTGAGAGGTTACAGAGAGCCAGTGAAGGTAGGAAATGCTCAGTCCCAAGCTGCCTGACCATTCAGAGTGGGTGGTGTGGATGGAGCGAGTCACTTCCTGCTTAATAAAGTGGGATAGTATTGGTTTATGTAGGGTAAATAGGAAGTCAGGGGCAATTTCCCCAATGGACACACATAAAGCAAAAGAACCTGACAAAGGTCCTAACTCTTCCTCAACCCATCCAAACCTAAAACAAAATGATTTGGGCCTGGAGTTATACTTTACTTGTGGTGGTCTGCTTCATTAAAGCTTTGCCTAAAGAAAAAAACAAAAGCCCTGGGCAAGAAGGGCCCTTGTTTATATTATATTCATATTGTTTTGGCTGGAGAGTACCTTTAATGGCTATGTTCTGTTTTTCCTGAATTTTATAGTTCCAAATTTTGCAGTTAGCCTATAGCATCTTGCATTAGACACAGCAATTTTTGAGTTTTATGCATTTTTTTTAACATCTTAACAAGTACACTGGTTGTTTTTACCATCTTAACAAGTACACTGGTTGCTTTTTTGCAAAATCTTGCAGAGGTTCCTTAGGGGCTCTAGAGATTTGCAATGTATAAGTCACATTAATTAAGAGATTATATTTATGGAAACAGATCATAGAAGCTGAGAAATTGACCCTGTATGAATAGTAAGATAATAATCAATATGTATCCACTTACACAAAGAGTAGCACTATAAAGCCATCAATAGTCCTAATGACGTACGCCAAGGCTTCAGATCTCTATACGGTGCATTAAGGTTGAGGATCCCAATATTGATCTAGTGAGACTCCGCTGCAGATTGTCCAGTTGTATCATTTATGTCCAGTGCCATTCTGCTCCATACATTGTAATTTCAAAAACAAAAAAGGTTATTGTGTATCAGTGCCTCATTGTAATCAGACTCATTATAAGGGACTAAGAAAAATATTGTAAAACATCATTTTATTCTTCTTTTTTAATGGATGATGGGTAATCAGAACACATAAAAGCCAATCGATTTACTTTCAGTCTGGGTTACATGAGCCTTTACATGTGCACTTCAAACAAACACGAAAATTGTGCATTGTACAGTCCATGAAATAAGTATTAACTTCTAAATATTGCATCCACTACAAAAGTTAGCCCATAGCATGTGTTTAATGACATTCCCAGTGTACGTCACATCCGGAAAAAAAACAACTTGCTTACTGGGCACTTATACCCCCTTCCTGCCCAGGCCAATTTTCAGCTTTCAGCGCTGTCACACTTTGAATGACAATTGCATGGTCATGCAACACTTTACCCATATGAAATTTTTTTTATAATTTTTTCATACAAATAGAGCATTCTTTTGGTGGTATTTAATCACCACTGGGTTTTTTATTTTTTGCTAAGCTAACAAAAAAAGACCGAAAATTTTGAAAAACAAAACCAAAGCATTTTTCATATTTTGTTATAAAATTTAGCAAACAGGTAATTTTTCTCCCACACTGATGGGCACTGCTAAGGTGGCAATGATGGGCACTGATAGGCTGCCCTGATGGGCACTGATGAAGCGGCACTGATAGGTGGCACTGATGGGCGCTGATGAGGCGGCACTGGTGGGAAATGATCAGGTGGCACTGATGAGGCTGCACTGATGGGTGGCACTGATGGGCACTGATGCATGGCACGCAGAGGTGGCACTGATAGGCAGGACTAATGAATACTGATAGGTGGCACTGATGGGCAATGATAGGTGGCACTGATAGGCAGCATTGATAAGTGACACTGATGATGAGTGTCACAAAACCGAACAAAAGACCGAATCGTCATTAAAGAACCTTTAACTCTAAGGGAGGGAGGGTGGCAAGTTGTCCCATTCAGGCTCTCTCCCGAATGACTCCTCCCAACTACTTCCTACATTCCTAAACTTCTGAAGCCCCACCTGCTCCATACTTTCCACCAATCCAGTAAGCATCACCTCATTATTTACTTTTTCTCCCCAAAACTCCTCCCTTGTCCAACCCCTTTTAACCCAGTCATTCTGGCCCTGTGTTTAGGCTTCTCTCTTCTACTCCGGGCCTAACTTTCTTTGGAAAAGGAAGTGTAGGGATCTGCCACGCTCTGCTGTCTGTAATTGTAAATAACTGAGCTGCTGATATATAATGTATGTGTTTCCTGTCTCAAACACCCCAGAAGGAGAAAGAGGAGGGAAAGGTCTGTGACCACATGTCATGGGTGTTATACCATTATACCCAAAACCAAAAATGTAATATATTGCAGCTTACCAATCATTAAATGTGGTGGCTGCATTCGTTTTCTTTTCATAGGCTTTTTTCACTCTTTTTTCACCTGACCTTCTGGCCAATAACACACCTTATGTATTAGAGTGCCCTCACTCTGGATGAAGGAGCACAGGGACACCTTTGTGGGGGCAAGGGAGAGTTAGTAGATTTAGATACACTAAAGAATTAAAGCTGAACTCCAGCTAACACTTTTTTTATCGGTTACAGCAAACAGTTTTTTTTATCTTTTGTGTTAAAAGTTTTACATAAATAAAAAAAATCTGATCATTGTAAGCACCCCTGTCAGAGTTAAATGGTTTGTCTAAAGCCTGTAATTGCTACATCTGCAGAACAGCTTGTTGTGTTAAAAAAAAAAAAAAACAACAGACACCCACCAGATCACCAGGTGAAATAAAAGGAAATAAAGCCTAAAAAAGAATGATGCACCCATCACATCTAAGAATTGGTAAGCTGCACTATTATAAATGTTTGCTTTTATATTCAATACAGCTTTAAGTCTGTGATACAGTGGAAGTGTGTAGTGGTCACCTTGTTGTATGTTAGTAGGTGAACCTGTTTATTGCAATAGAGTTTACATGCAGCTCCTGGTATTTTAGTTAGCACTGTCCCTTCTCGTCTGGGATTCTATAGCTAATTTTAACTTAGGGCTCAATATCCAGCATAGGCCAGAACCAGGTTAGTCATTCAATAGCCACTTCTAGTAGTTAGAGGGCCAGATGCATGACAGTTTAGAAGCTACTAGGAACTAAGATGCAGAGTGCATAGGTGACTGTGGTGCCACACCACAGTTTCTAATGAGAAGCTGCATTCCAGGCTGGTTGGACACTGACTAAAGGATCTACCCATCACTGCTGATTTTCTCTTCAGGTCTCTAACACAAAGACATGCACAGCATTGCGATCATCCCCTGGGGCCCCTGAAACTGAACTCTGCTTCAACTTTCATTTGGAGGTATCTCTATTATTAACTATATACATACCAGGTGTATGTGAAAAATTCCACCAAGACTCCTAGCAGGCTCTTTGCTTATAGTATCTGTTTGTATATTGGATGCATATACTGTTATTAAAGTGGAGCTATAGTCAGAAAATTGAGTCGTGTTCGATCACTTCAGGCTGATCCCTTTTGCCGGTATAGCTATGTAAAACAATAAAAACAAGTGCATATACTGTTTAAAATCCAGTAATACACTGGGTTGATTTACTAAAGGCAAATAGACTGTGCACTTTGCAATGTGCAGTTGCTCCAGAGCTTAGTAAATGAGCAGAAGCTTTGTTGACTTCCATCGTCCAATCATGTGCAAGCGAAAAAAATGCTGTTTTTTTTTCCTTGCACGTGACTGGGTAAAGTGAAGCTTTACCTCCTTTACTAAGCTCTGGAGCAACTGCACTTACAGAGGGCAACTGCATTTTGCAAAGTGCACAGTCTATTTGCCTTTAGTAATTCAACTCTGCTGTATGTACATGTACATGTATGTTACATGTATGTACAAATGATGCATGGGAGTTTACTCCCACTTTAATGGTATATGCTGGTTGCAGTAGTTGCTCTGCTCCCGATTACTTCATTTGGATTACAGGTTCATTTCCCGTGAATGGAATCCTCTCTGTTCACTGTCCTGGGTGGAGGAACTGCCAACTTTATTATGAAACCGACTCTTCCACTTAGCAAAGGTTCTGATTCTTTTTTATACCTTCAGGTTTAGTGCAATATCTATTTCCATAGTTGCCAACATTTAAAAAAAATTTCCAGGGACACTTTGCAGCACAGCTATCAATTACCACACCCATTTCCCCGAAGCTCCGCCCACTCTGCATTATTAATCTCTCCTACTTATCAGATTATAAGGTCTACTCAATATAGAGAGAAATACAGGAAATTAAAAAGGGAATTTCAAACTTAAGGCAACAGTAGCAGAGTTGGAATAAGTCTCCCATTCAGCTTCACTACTTCTGCGTTACATTTATGGGCAGCCCGATTAACAGGCGCTTCCAGTGACAATATAAATTACCTGGGACAGGCTCCTATTTGCAGGGACTGTCCCAGGAAAAAAGAGACAGTTGGCAAGTATGCATTTCTCATAACCCTCCAAAAGAGGGCTAAAGAAGTTTAAGCCATACATATGGTACATATGGTACAATCTGACACTTGTAAGCAGAGTTGTATAAAGTACTCGAAACCCATACTTGAGTAAAAGTACAAGTGCTTGATCAAAAAGTGACTTGAGTAGAAGTGGAAGTGCTCAATCAAAAAATGACTTGAGTAGAAGTACTAAAGTATTCAACATTTTTTGTACTTAAGTATTGCAAGTAGTTTTTTTTTTTAATTTTTCTACTCAAGTACTGAAAGTAAAAGTACCAGTAGTTTTGAAAAAAAAATTGCTACTCAAGTACTGAAAGTAAAAGTACAAGTACTGTGTTATGTAGTTATTAAAGAAAGAAGGCAAACGTTTGAACATCATATTGTTTTTTATTATTTCAAATGCAGCTTTTATTTATACATACAGTAGCATTTATTTTCGTATGCGCTGATAATACACATGTTTTGAGCTTCATGAAACCTGCCATCTACTGTTCTGGCAGTGGTAATTTTTATAATTGTAACGAGTAACTATGCAGCACAAAAAAAAAATATTGGAGTAGAAGTATTGAAATCATCGAAAAAATGTAGTGAAGTAAAAGTGGAAGTAGGAGAAAAACATTCTACTCTAGGAAAGTACAGATACCGCCTTTCGGTACTTAAGTACAGTAGTGAAGTAGTTCTACTTAGTTACTATACATCTCTGCTTGTAAGCACCCCCAGTAGTGTTATATAGTTTCTTCCAACCCCTGTAATTGCACTTTCACTGGACAGCTTGCCCTGCGTGAAATGAAAAAAAAAGGCACATGAAACTAAAAAAATAAATTATTATACTGAATACTATATTGTGCCATAACCATAGCATTTTTACTAGACATGTGCAAGACCAAAAAATCAGTTTATTTTTGTTTCATTTTGTTTAGATTCGTTATTCTACTTATTTATTTTCCTTAACCACTTGCTGACCGCCCACCGCATATATACTGTGGCAGGCTGACTCAGCTGCACGAATCGCTGTACCTGTACAGCGATCCGCGCCCCCACTCACCAGCAGGGAAGCTGATTCACAGGGCACCCACGATCGCTCCCCGCTCAGAAATCAATGCAGAGTGCCTGTGTTCCTCCAATTTAGGATCACAGGTCTCTGTATTGATTGCGCAAGCCTTTCCCCCTAACAGTTAGAAAACACCCCCTAGGCTCACATTTAATCCTTTGATCACCCCTGGCTTAACCCCTTCCCTGCCAGTGTCATTATTACAGTAACAGTGCATATTTTTAGTACTGATTACTGTAGTAATGTCACTGGTCCCCCCAAAAGTGTCAAAAATGTCAGGTAGGGGTCCCATCTGTCCACTGCAATGTCGCAGTCCAGCTAAAAATCGCTGATCGTCGCCATTACTATTAAAAATAATAATAAAAATGACATAAATCTTTCTTCTAGTTTGTAGACGCGATAACTTTTGTGCAAACCAATCAAAATAAGCTTATTGGGATTTTTTATACCGAAAATATGTAGCAGAATACAAATTGGCCTAAAATTATGAAAAAGTTTGGTTTTTACATTTTTTTTTTTTATTGGAAATGTTATATAGCAGAAAGTGAAAAATATTGTTTTTTTTCCAGAATTGTCGCTATTTTATTGTTTATAGCGCAAAAAAATAAAAATTGCACAGGTGATCAAATACCACCAAAAGAAAGCTCTATCTGTGGAAATAAAAGGACATCAATTTTATTTGGGTACAGCGTCGTATGACCACGCAATTGTCCGTTAAAATAATACCTGAATCGCATTAAAATGGCCTGGTCATTAAGGGGACAAACCTTCCGGTCCAGAAGTGGTTAAACAGCAGCCTGCAAAACCTTCCGGTCCACAAATAGTTAAATTTGGTTGATTCTTTCAATTCGTATTCAGAATTTGTTATGTCATTTTCTAATTTTCTTCAAAATTACTGATTTTTTTCGACTAGATTCGAATCGATAAATTTTGAATTAGTCGAATCGAAAACTTTAGATTTTTTTTTTTATTCGAATGTGGCACAGTGAACAAACAAAAAAAAAAATCTTCATCAAACGATTATAACGACTCTTTAAATCATCTTTGGCTTAACAAAAACAGCATTATTTCGAAATGGTACTTTAGTAACACACACAGTCTTTGATTTCAGAAATATGTTTACAGTTCAAATTCGATTGGAATTCTATGTAAAATTAGATTTGAATTTCAATTCGAATTTCCGAAATGTTTACAAATTTCATTTTGTTATTCGGAGCATTTGTTAAACTTTGTTTATACTGCTATTCGGGTATTTGGATGTATCCGAATAAAAACTAGTCTGAATATTTATTCAGAATGAAGCTAACCGCACATGTCTACATTTTACCACCATAGACCAAAAACCACCAGAATGACCCACAAAAGTGCAGTACACAATTGGAGCAATGCACTCACAACTCGTTTTCTCATCATTTGTTAGTTACAAGAAGCAGAATTATTTGTTTAGCTACGAACAGTTGTCGGTGTTCTGCAAACTTGCAGCTGACTTCAGCTGAATTACGAATTCCTTCCTTGTTCAGCACAATTAATGCCGAATCTGATCCCACGTTATATTTTCAGGAGATAAACTTTAGCCGTAAGAATATCAACATCGCTCGGAATACCCGGCGCGGTGACAGCCTCCGACAAATCATGGTGTTTTATGGGATTATTCCCGTGATAAGTCAAGGCGACGGTGATTTATGCGGCTGATCCATCTTCCAGGCCGTTAAGTGAATTGCTCAGAGTTATTAAATATGTGTGTAAGCTGAAATGATCCGCTGACAGAGAGACAAAATATGGCGCTCTCCTGACTTCAAATATGAGTCTTCTCTGACACCTTCTCATAGTCACACTTCACTTATTTTTTTTTTTCTCCAGGATGAACTTGTGTCTCCCCAGTTTTGACTTTCAGTTGATACATTTCACAGACAAGTTCATCATTTTGCTTCCACTAGTGCCACTTGTCATAGCAATGTCATTATCAAATTACAATTTACAGTTAAACACATAGGTAAAGGAACTTCCCTGTTAAGGGCTCATGCACACAGAAAGTTTAAAAAACCCCTGCACTACTGTCAGGAAAAAGCAGCATTAAAAATGCGCTTTTATTTGCGTTTTTAAAAAGCGTTTATGAGCATTTATGCGCATTTTTGAGCATTAGTGTTTTTACAGTAAACACACTCCCTAAAACACATATGTCAAACACAAGACCCGTGGGCCGAATCCAGCCTGGCAGGCTTTGTCATGTGGCCCTTGCATCTAGTTTTGCAGCCAGAACGTGGCGGAACTCTATTCCACCACCTCTGGTTTTCACCCTTCGCTCCTCCTCCCCACTGTCAATTGTAAACACAAAAGCCTTCTGTGTCTACAAGGGAAAGCTTTGCTCACAGCTGCTCAGATCCCTGCACCCAGTCACATAGGGGACAGATCTCAAGAATCTGAGATGGAGAACAATCTCCCTGCAAGGCAAGGCAGAGCTGCCTACACAGGGAGGTACTAGAGCCGGGCCAGGTAGGAGAGAGAGATGCAAAGAAGCTTTGGGGGAAGGGGGAGTTGGAGTTTCACACTGTGCATAGTACACCCCTGAACTCTGCACTCTGTCCATAAGGCACCTCTGGAACTACGTAGCACACTCCTGAACGCTGCACTCTGTATTTAACACACTCCTGAACCCTGCACTCTGTATGTTGCGCACTCCTGAACTCTGCACTTTGTATGTAGTGCACTTCTGAACCTTGCACACTGTATGTAGCGCACTCCTGAACACTGAACTCTGTATGTAATGCACTCCTGAACCCTGCACTCTGTATGTTGCGCACTCCTGAACTCTGCACTTTATATGTAGTGCACTCCTGAACCTTGCACACTGCATGTAACGCACTCCTGAACTCTGCACTCTGTACGTATCGCACTGCTGAACACTGCACTCTGTATGTAAATGCACTCCTGAACTCTGCACTCTGTGCATAGTGCACTGCTGAACACTGCACTCTGTATGTAAAGGCACTCCTGAACTCTGCACTCTGTACATAGCGCACTGCTGAACACTGCACTCTGTATGTAACGCACTCCTAAACACTGCACTCTGTATGTAACGCACTCCTGAACACTGCACTCTGTATGTAACGCACTCCTGAACTCTGCACTCTGTACGTAGCATAATCCTGAACTGTGTACGTTGTGCACCCCAAATACAACCGGCCCTTTGAGGGAAACCATACTGCTGATGCGGCCCTGTCAAATTGAGTTTGACACCCCTGCCCTAAAATGGAAAAATACCTAAAAACGGCAAACGGGACTAAACGCGGCTAAAAGGTTGTTACAGCGTTTAGCCATGTTTAACCGCATTTAGCAGCATTTTTAAATATGTTTTTACAGCCAAACAGTCTCTGCTCCCGGAAGCACTGGCAGTCGTTTTTTTTTTTGTTACCGCCCCTAAACACTTATGCCTCCAACTCCTCTGAAAGTTTATGTGTGCATAGACACATAGGCTAACATGGAGAGTTCAGAGGCAGCAAAAAAAAAGAACGCGAGACACCCCTAAAAGCAGCTGCAAAAGTTTCCTGTGTGCATGAGCCCCAAAACTGGACTCCAGGCAGATATAAAAGTCCCAGATAAATGCAGCCCTGTATTAACCACCTTCCACCCAGGCCATTGTACATATACGGCCGGGTGGGAGTCTCGTCCTTCTGATCGGACGTTCCGGAACGTCCTTCAGAAGGAGAGAGATCGCGCCGCCGCGGGCACGCGCAGCGGCGCGATCTCGATGTGCCTGTGTCCCTAGGACACAGAGCAACAAGACTCTGCATTAGGGCCCTGTGATTGGCCCTCCTGATCACATGACGGCTGTGTCCAATCACAGCCATCATGTAATGTCAATACAGCCGTTGTAACGGCTTCGATCTCTTCTCCTCCTGACAGATCCTGTCAGTGAGGAGAGGATCGATTCTGCAGCCGGGGTGATCAGTGAGTATTTCTAATTACTCACTGATCACAGGGGGGGTCTGTGCTGGTAATCAGATGATTGATTACCAGTGCAGCCCTGGGGGGAGGGGGTGTCACTAGAGCCACCAGGGATGCCCACCCAAGACCACCAGGGATGCCCACCATGGCCACCAGGGATGGCAAACAGGGCTCAGAGAGCCTGCCAGTGGTGCCCCCCTATCAGTGCTGCCCACCAATGCCATCTATCAGTGCTGCCCACCAGTGCCCGTTATTGCCATCTATCAGTGCCGCCCACCAGTGCCCATTATTGCCCACCAGTGCTGCCTATCAGTGCCCATCAGTGCCCCCCATCAGTGCCGATCAGTGCCGCCCATCAGTGCCACCTATCAGTGCCCATCAGTGCCGCCTATCAGTGCCCATCAGTGCCGCCGATCAGTCCCCATCAGTGCTGCCTATCAGTGCCCATCAGTGCTGCCTATCAGTGTCCACCAATGCTGCATATCAGTGCTATCTATCAGTGCCACATATCAGTGTCCATCAGTGCTGCATATCAGTGCTACCTATCAGTGCCCATCAGTGCTGCATATCAGTGCCACCCCATCAGTGCCACCCCATCAGTGTCTCCTCATCAGTGCCTGTCAGTGCGGCGTCATCAGTGCTCATCAGTGCAGGAAAAAACGTATCTATTTACAAAATTTTATAACCTAAACAAAAAAACGTTTTTGTTTTTTTCAAACTTTCGGTCTTATTTTATTTGTGCACGAAAAAAAGAAAAAACCTGGCGTTGATCAAATATCACCAAAAGAAAGCTCTATTTGTGGGGAAAAATGACACAAATTTGGTTTAGGTACAGTGTTGCATGACCGCGCAATTGTCATTCAAAATGCAACAGCGCTAAAAGCTGAAAATTGGTCTGGGAAGGAAGGGGGTTTAAGTGCCCAGTATTGAGGTAGTTAATTAACACATCATTAAATGTATTTTTTTTTTTTTAATACAAGCAGTGTAAATATCTGATCTAACTTGGTACAGCAGAGCTCAGACTGGAGTTGTGCTGCAGTGCTCATGTGCTAGCAAGGAGCAATCTGACAGAAGCAGAGAGCGGAGTGACAGAGAGATGAGCTCATTAGTCTGCTTCTCTTGTCACTGTTCAGTCACAGGCTGATGGAGGGATAAAACCTCAAAGTATTACTAATATACAGCAGAGAAAAACCAGGTCTCCTGCCCTGCCAGGGCTGTGATGGATGGCAGAGCTGCATAAATCTCAAGTCTGGATGGACAGAAATACAAATCCTTTTGCAGGTGAAATAACCCCAAATATGTTATTCATCTGTGTATTTAGTTGTTTGCCTGAAGTTCTACTTGAAATAGAGCCCCACAGCCAACAGACGATTTAGGTGAAATGTTGTCAAACAGAATACTCTCACTTTTGCTCATACAGCTGCTTTAAAAAAAACAACTTTAAAATGTTTGTCTTTATGAGTCTGGAGGAAACTTTGTTTTTTTGGCACAAGAAGAGGAGCAAGGATAGTTGAAAGCAGCTTCTGTATAGGAAACATTTAAAATCTCATGTACCAATAAAAACCACTATATACTCCCTAAATTCATCTTCACCATTGACTCCAATGCATTATACCAAATTGGCAACATTTCACAGATATCCCAATTTTTGTAGAGAATTTGGGTAAGCAAAAAATGTAAGTGTGCCGTTGAAGTGAGTTACTGTACACACAAAAGGATTCCATGTTCCCTAATATGTTGCGTTCCTTATTTATTGTCAATATATATTGTTATACAGAGAGCAAGGGGGGTTTGTCTGAACCTTTCCAATGCTGCCAATTCCAATGTGGCAATCTTTGTTGGAGATCTTATGAGATCCTTTGTGGCACCCCATACACTGATCAATCATTGGCTAAACATTGGCAGGAACAAGAATGACACAGAGGCATAGGCTACAATGGGTCGCACCCCTGTCAGCCAGCAAAGAGCACCTAATTGAAAGAGATGTATGGGAATGGTTATTTTTTCTCCCCATTTATACTTACCTAGGTGGATGCAGCATTGGTCCGATGCTTCATCTGTCCCCCGGCACCTCTGCATTGAGAATGGAGCGATTGACCACCACTGGTCGCTCAGTTCTGACAGCTCCCCGAGCAGAGAGCTGCTGACTGTCAGTCACAGCTCTCTGCTCTGCCCCCTCCTCCCTCATTGGAGCGCTGAGCTGTGGAGGGGCAGGGAGCGGCCGGCTCAGGCTCTCAGCGGCTCGCGGTTGTCGGTCCAGGCACCTGGCAGATCCCGACTCCGTGGTCGTGATGATGCGGTGCCTGGACCAACATCTGATGTCAGCAAAGAGGGGACTTCAGTCCACTCTCTGCTGAAAACGGGGCTCGGGAGTGCAGAATGAACTGCACTCCTGTGATCCATAAGAGATGTACAGCCAAACCAGCTTTGGCTATTTTTCTCCTTTAAACATGTTCATAGTTTTTTCTTTTTTTTTTTTTTTGGTGAAAGTAGAGGTCTTAGCTGCATATATTCTGTAATGCAATAAAAAGCTGCATACCAATATAAAGCCCTTCTAAACTAATCTTTGGGAGTGGGAATACAATCTAGGTTTTTAACCACTTGCCCACCGCTCACATTGAGCGTACTGCGGCAAAGTGGCTCGTTCCCGTCCAGCGACGTAGACCTACGTCGCTGGACTCCTCCCCCTGTAGGCGGCGCTCGCGCGCCGCCGGAGGCGCGCTCCCGCTGTTTTCATTCACAGCGGGAGTCGGGCCAGGGGAGGTGCAACGGCCATCGCCGCTGCTCTGCCCCGATCGTCGGGGAATCGACTGAGGAGATCCGCCCGCCTGTGTAAACAGAGCGGGCGGATCTCCATAGTGACAGGGACTGACAGATCGGAGTGTTCAGCATAGCTGGACATCCGATCTGTCCCTGTCTCACACAGTCACCTCCCCCCCACACACGTCAGTAAGCACCAGGCATACATTAACCACTCCCTCTCCAATAAAATTAACCCCTTCACTGCCAGTGTCATTTTTACAGTAACAGTGCATATATATAGCACTGATTACTGCAGTAATGTCACTGGTACCCCCAAAAGTGTCAAAAATGTCAGTCAAGGGTCTGATCTGTCCGCCGCAATGTCGCAGTCCCGCAAAAAAAATCGCAGATCACCGCCATTACGCGTTAAAAAAAAAAACACCAAAAATGACAGAAATCTTTCCCTTAGTTAGTAAACGCAATAACTTTTGCGCAAACCAATCAAAATACGCTTATTGCGATTTTTTTTTACCAAACATAGGTAGCAGAAAACAAATTGGCCAAAAATTTAAAAAAAAATTGATTTTTACATTTTTTTTGGGGGGAATTTCATATAAAAAAAATGTTAAAAATATTGTTATTTTTTCAAAATAAACGCTCTTTTTTTGTTTATAGCGCAAAAAGTAAAAATCGCACTGGTGATCAAATACCACCAAAAGAAAGCTCTGTTTGTGGGAAAAAAAGGACGTAAATTTCGTTTTGGGTACGGCGCGACCGCGCAATTGTCAGTTAAAGTCGCACAGCGCCGAATCGCAAAAAGTGGCCTGGACGGAAGACAGCAAAATCCTCCGGTAGTAAAGTGGTTAAGGATTACTTCAGGATTTCAGCCACTTTCCAAAGTGTGCTGGCTTACATTAGGTCAATTCCTATGAGGTGTTGGAGTACTGGAAGTATACCAATAGCTATGCTCCCTGTGCTTAGCAAAAATGAAATTAGTAAATAAAAGAGATATGCCCACATGGTGGTATGCACCTACAGGAATCCGGTATATTTTAGAAAGTGGCTGAAGTTCAGCTTTAAATTTAAATGTTAGTACATATGTTCCAATACTCCTCATTACATCTATCTATCTATCTATCTATCTATCTATCTATCTATCTATCTATCTATCTATCTATCTATCTATCTATCTATCTATCTATCTATCTATCTATCTATCTATCTATCTATCTATCTGTCTGTCTGTCTGTCTGTCTGTCTGTCTATATATCTATCTATCTAGCTGTCTGTCTGTCTATCTATCTATCTATCTATCTGTCTGTCTGTCTGTATATCCGTCTGTCTGTCTGTATATCCGTCTGTCTGTCTGTCTGTCTGTATATCCGTCTGTCTGTCTGTCTGTCTGTGCCTCACTAATATCCATGCTGCCCAGGGAATTGCAGTGCAGCCCACACCCAGACCCCTGAACATTGGAGTCTTCGAGTCAGTCTTAGATGGACCACATATACACCACACACAGGTCATGTACAATTAGGTCCCCCCCCCCCCCCCATTAAGTGTGATATGTGATCACCTCAATATATCACTCAGCCGACCACCCACATTGGCCTCCTCCAGCCTCCAGTCCTGCTTTGGACTCGATTTATAAATAGAAATGTTTTTGCAGATAATAATTTAGCTAATATCTCAGGTTTATTTACTCTTTACGGAGACAGAACAATAGGGCGTCAGTGAGAACATAGGGTGACCATGGAGGCGAGGGGATCATAGAGGATTATCTGGGTGGCCTCCACGTCAATCCTGCAGTCTGTATACTGACCCTACAACATGAAGCTGGTTGTCATTAGTTCAGGGTCAGTGGTGATCCTTGGCAGCATCTTGTTACAATGTAGCAGCCTGTCATACAGGATGGATGAGCAGTAAAGGGAGGGGTTCTGGTATATTATCCACTGAGGCATATGGACTCATTCACCTTTAAATTGAGTTTAATTCATTTTAATCTACTTAATAAAAATGGCTCACACTCCATTGTCACCTCGCAATGCTTCCTACAACTGTCCATCACATTTATGCTGGAAGGACACACACAGGGGACAAATGTTTTTGGAATTCAGGATGAGATAGATAGATAGATAGATAGATAGATAGATAGATAGATAGATAGATAGATAGATAGATAGATAGATAGATAGATAGATAGATAGATAGATAGATAGATAGATAGATAGATAGATAGATAGATAGATAGATAGATAGATAGATAGATAGATAGATAGATAGATAGATAGATAGATAGATAGATAGATAGATAGATAGATAGATAGATAGATAGATAGATAGATAGATAGATAGATAGATGTGAAATAAGTGGTAGATAGTGAAACAGTAGTAGAAAATGAGGCACTCGCAGGTCTTTTGAAGTTATTGAAACCAATCTTTGTCAGCTTTCTGCTTCCCAATAAAAATGTCAGGTTCAATAACTGTGTTTTTGCTACTTTGCATTAGTAAGTGCCCCCTTTCTATTAATACCCCTTACATTGTATACTTCAAAGCTGACAACGGGAAAGTAGACATGGGACAGATTTGGAAATGATGTGAAGTGGAGACTGAAGAGGGCAAGCAGGGATATTACACTCAGTGCCTCTTCCTTTGTATTACACACACTATGGGGTTGATTTACTAAGGGAAAAAGACTTTGCACTTGCAAAGTGCAGTTTCTCCAGAGCTTAGTGCTTAAAGCGGAGTTCCACCCTAAAATCAAAGTTCGGTCCATCTTCTTGCTCCGGGTCACCTGCAAAACAAATGGATAATCGCAATTTTTTTTACTTACCTGGTTTAGAAGTAATATTCTTACCTTACTTCCTCTTCCTCCCCTCGGCGACCACGGCGATTCGTCACTTCCTGGCTTGCAATGATTCCTGGGAGCTGAACGTGATCGCTTCCAGGAATCAATGTGCCTGCACCGGCCCCGACATCAGTTCCAGTGCAGGCGCTGTCATACCTTGCTAAACAGCTTCTGGGCATGCCCAGAAGCTGTGCAGGGATGACGCTGCGGCACCGGAAGTGACGGCGGGGCCGGTGCAGTGCATCGTGGGACCGAAGAGGACGGAAGAGAACGCAGAAGAGGATCGCGCTGGCTTCAAGCTGCCCACACCTGAGATGGCAGCGCTGGAGAGGACATTTTCAAGGTAAGTATTTCCCTGACTGTCCCGGGGGTATTTTTATGTATTTTTTTTTTTTAGGTGGAACTCCGCTTTAAATGAGGGGGAGCTCTGCTGACTTCCATCATCCAATCTTGTGCTAGAAAAAATGCTGTTTTTTTATTTTTTTATTTTCCTTGCACATGATTGGGTACTTTACCTCATAAGGCTTCACTTATTAACCACCATATGCCCATCTAAGAAAATCCCTGGCTACAGTGCGATTTCGGTGCAGATTCAACAGCGTCATCACCCTGTCAAGTACTAGTTCCGGCCACATACACATTTTTGAGCTGTGTCCCCCGATGTGATCTTCTTCCTGGTTTCTGGCTCCCAGAATGCCAATCGCAATCTCGCGCATGCGCTGTAGATTGCGATCGGCAATCAGAGTAGCGGCCGGCCATTCCCATTGCATCCTGGGATTAATGACTCACATCTCACAGGACGCAATGCGAAACTGAAAGTGATGTCTGGGGCCATGGCCGCAGTGAGAGGAAGTTGGACAGAGATGCCCCTAAAATAAGGTAAGTGATCCCCCAAAAAATAAATGTCCAATTCTTTTTTAGCATGCTTTTCCCCACAGGAATCCGGAAAGAAGAAAAAGAGGGTGGAACTCTGCTTTAATTTCTAGATGCTCTTTTAAAATGGTGCTTGGATACCATTGGGGCAATGTAAAGGGGGTAATGAACCAATGCGCTAACTGATAGAGAGAGGAAAAAGATATATAAAAAGGTATATATATATATATATATATATATATATATAATAAAAAGGAGAAAGGTGTTAAAGGAATATAGCAGCTAATTCATGTAGTGTCACCACATACAATAAGATTAAAGTGCAATTTGTGAGTGAATCAGCGCTGATTCCAAAAATGTCAACACATTAAATAAATATCACTAAATTGATAATAACCATTAATCAGAAAATCTGTGTATGAACATGGTGATAAACATCAATACTGAATAAATAAATAAAAAAAAATGAATGAATAAATATATCAATGTGATAAAAGTGAAATAAAATCAGTAATAGGTTCAGAAAGAGTCCATGTGCATTTTAAAACAGCGCTGTGAAAAGTCACTGGGATAGCGGTTTCAACGCTAAGTGCAGAAGCTAACTCCTGGGCTTCTGATGCTTTTTTCCCTGCGTAAGTCGCAGTGTTGTATCCAAATAGAAAGGGAGCTCTTCTAAAGTAAAATGCATTGTTTCACTTTGACCTTTATCATTCCAATAAGTTACTTAAAAGTCACATTAATGTGATATAGTTTTTGTTTAATTTTTTTTTTAAATTTATTTTCAGTAAAAACCACAAAATGAAAAATATAAGAATCCAGATTTGTTACCAAATTAAATCCCCATTTTTACCTAAATAAAATGATGTATTTTATTGTTATATGTATTTTAGAGTAGACTACAAATTACAAATTGGGGTTGCGGGACGTATGCCTGAAATGCAGGAATTCTGCGTTCAGGCTTTAAAGCGGAGTTCCGGCCTCAAATACCTTTTTTAACTAAAAATAACTAAAAATACCCCTATAATACTAATCCACCGCCCTTTACAGAACCGCTATTCCCATACTTACAAGGTGTACAGTATTGGATTACAGTCAAAATCTTACTTTTAAAAACGCTGTCTGGGCGCAGCCATCTTGGATGTGGGCATTTGAAGCCGTAGTGTAATCTGCTGTGTCCTTCTTCCTTATTCCAGGGAGTGTTCTGGGAGTTCTTCCTGATTCCAGCCTACTGGGAGTGATTACAAACAGCTCCCAGGATGCAATGCAAAGGCGGAAGTGATGTCGGTGGCCGTGGCCATAGAGGGGGGAGAAGGAGGAAGTACAATCAAAAATGCCCTGAAAATAAGGTAAGGGACCCCCGAAAAAAATTGAAAATGCCCAATTGTTGATCAGCAACTCCACTTTAAGTTCCTGGATGTATAAGGTTCTAATCACAAGTATTACTCGGTACAGTGTCCAGCCTCATCCAGCTACTACTTGGATGATGCATCTGTTATTCCTGTGCTCCTGAAAACACGAGGCTTTGACCCAAGTGGGCCAAACCACCCATGTGCATGTATCCTGACTCACAATTCAGTAGATCTACATTTAGAAACGCACTAGAGGGCAGATATTCTGAAATCCATGCATTCTGCTGAACAAACTCTCCTCCATTGGAGGGTATTGAGACAGATAATGATGACAGATAACGGAGAGTGGGAAAGTTTGGGCGAGGGTGCCGAGACTGTGAAGGATAATACATTAATCTGATAAACTATTTTAATCAGAGCACACGGAGAGGAAGTCTTATTTCCAGTGTCGGCGAGATGTTTAATGCATTCTTTGTTGTGTAAACAGGCCCGTAGCGAGCCGCCACATGCAAATGGCTTGATTAACAGACGCGGGAAGACTTGTACTTTGATTTAAGGAAACTAATTACATGTTAATTCTGCGGCATTTTCTTCCCAGCCCAAAACCGCTGCAGTATTGTTGTGGCCTTGTGTAATTTATGGAGCGCTGAGGGCTTAATTCACCATGGCGAGTTTAGTTATGGGAATTGGCATTCTTGGTAAAAATTACCATACTATATAAAGAACGTAATCCATACAAATGCAACACAATTGTATTATCTTAATAATTATTTTTGTTTGTCCAGAAAAGACGTGCTGGATTATTTCACATGATTGAAATTGTTCCCTCTCACAGTGGTGAATATCTACGTTGTTCTATGCTGGAGGACTCTGTTCCTTTCTCTATCTATCCCTGCTCTATTTATTACTCTGCTCTGCTGGAGGACCTTGTTCCTTCCTCTATCTGACCCTCCTCTCCTGAAATACTCTGCACTGCTGGAGGACTCTGCTCCTTCCTCTGTCTGACTCTCCTCTCCTTAAATACTCTGCTGGAGGACTCTGCTCCTTCCTCTATCTAACTCTTCTCTCCTGAACCACTCTGCACTAGTGGGAGACTTCTTCTTCCTCTATCTAATCCTCCTCCACTGAAATACTTTGCACTGCTGGAGGACTCTGCTCCTTCCTCTATCTTACCCTCCTCTCCTGAAACACTATGCTCTGCTAGAGGACTCTGTTCCTTCCTCTATCTAACGTTCCTCTCCTGAAATACTCTGCACTGCTGGGGGACTCTTCTTCTTCCTCTATCCAACCCTCCTTTCCTGAAATACTCTGCACTGCTGGAGGACTCTGCTCCTTCCTCTATCTAACTCTCCTCTCCTGAAATACTCTGCATTGCTGGGGGACTCTTATTCTTCCTCTATCCAACTCTTCTTCCCTGAAATACTCTGCACTGCTGGAGGACTCTGCTCCTTCCTGTATTTAACATTCCTCTTCTGAAATACTCTGCAATGTTGGAAGACTCTGCTCCCTCCTCTATCTAGCTCTCCTCTCCTGAAATATTCTGCGCTGTTGGAGGATGCAGCAAAATTACTGATTTCACTTTTGCCAAAATGTTGTTAAAATTAGCCTCAATATTGGCCATGGAGACAGATTAGACTCAGTTTACCTGAGCAAAAAAACAAATTAAAAAAATAAACAGCATGGCTTTGTTTTCTGACAAAGCCATGTGATCATAGTTATCGATGGCAATTGATTTCATCAACTGTTGATGAAAAAAGTGATCTCTTAGGCTCCTTTCACACTTGTGCGACTTGTCATGCGATTTGGGACTGCAAAATCGCATGACAAGTCATTCTCCATTATTTCCAATGAGTACCATTCATACCTGTGCCACTTGAAGTCGCACCGACTTCAAAGTAGTCCCTGTACTACTTTGGCACGATTTTGATGCATTTGGAGGTCCAAAGACATTCAAGCCCAGTCAAACTCGCATCAAAGTCATGTCAAAATCGCGGCAACAAAGTCGCGGCAAAATCACAGTAAAATCGTGCGACTTTAAAGTGCACAGGTGTGAAAGGTGCCTAAATCTTTATTGGTAAACAAAGTCTTGAGTGCCACATCAGTGTTTATTTATACCACGATCAGTGCCGGTTCACACTAACGCGGCACGACTTCGGGGGCGACCTGTGAAGTCGCGTGCACCGCGACTTCGGCGTGGCTTGCACGGACTTCATATAATGAATGTCTCTGCAAGTCGCTCCAGGTCGCCCCGAAGTAGTACAGGAACCTTTTTCTAAGTCGGAGCGACTTGTGTCGCTCCTATTAGAACGGTTCCTGTAGCACACAATGGACCGCGGCGGACCACGACTTGTCAGGCTGACAAGTCGCGGTAGTGTGAATGGACACTCAGGTCTTTGTTGGTAAACAAAGTCTTGTAAGCACCACATCAGTGTTTATACTACGATTAGGTCTTTGTTGGTAACCTTTGCGTTAGAGGGATGGGTTAGTGTTAGGGTTTAACTACTTCCAGACAGCCTGCAATGTAATGCGGATGGGCGGGCTGTACAGGCACAGTGACATACTGGTAAAATGCTGCCTGTTTCCGGGGATAGGGCGTGCGCATGCGCCAACCCCCCGCCGATATTTGCTGTGATTGTACGCAGCGGAAGTTTGTCAGCAGGTCCCACCCATGAATAATTATTCCAATCACATCCTAGAGGCTGTCAGACTATTTATACTGCTCTGAATATAACAGTGTCTATTTATGTCAATAAGCAAAGATCTGTGAGGTAGAAGAATCTCAACTTATTTCCACAAATCAATATGTAGCAAATTCTTTTTAATTGATTAATTTCTTTTTAAAAGCATATACCAATCTTAGTGAAAACAGTCTACAGTATGGAATATATATGTATAAAATATTGATTCACAAGACATGTATTCACAATATATGATCAAACTGGAAATGACACAAAAAGATAACTCTTCATAAAATACAAACTTAAAACAATTCATGCAATGTGATATTTAGCTCAATAATGAGAGTAAAATAAAAGCAAGATTACCTTTTCTCCAGGTATAGCATAAACCATAGGTAAGTATCCTATATAATCAGACCACAATTGTCTGCGAATTGCACATCCGACAGTCACTCCACTGTAGATTAAGCGAGAATAAGCTATGCAAAACGGAAGACTAAATTGCAAATAATGCACTAAATCTGATATTAATAAAATGTATAAAAACAAAATCAGCTTTTTAGAGAAAAATCTACTATGGTTTATATGGCTGGGATTGTGATCTTATTACCCTTAAATATGCAATATAAAACATATAAGGAAAGAAATAAACAATATTGATAATAATATCAAATAACACAAGGTATATTTACCACACTTAAGATGGCTGCTAGCTTCAAATGGTCGTTACCAGAGTCCTTAAGATGGATGCCTTCCCAAGATGGTGGCCAGGGAAGGAGTTTCATTTGGCATCCCTCAAAGTTTCAGATAAATGATGGAGCAAGATGGAGTCTGTTTAGATGAGTATATGTATGGATGTGAGTAGTGTGTGTGTTGCAAGTGTAATGGGTGTTGTTAGTATGTAATGATGTCCTATTACATCTGGGTTCTCCTTTTTATATGGTATTGAACAAAGGACTATTAAAATTACCATAAGTTAAACCCAGAGGGAGGAACATTATTCCCATTGGTTGGGACATTCTACCCATTAACTTTTGATGTCATTGGCAATACCTCTTTACTAATTAACCCAATACTTTGGATAATACAATTAAATGATAATTTCTTTATATTTAAGATTAATCATAAAACACATAAAAACTTGTCCATACTCTCAGTACATACATAAATGTCCATCTAATCTCCATCACTCATCTTGGCAATTATTGGATCTGGTAATGCCATTTCAATAATATATTTTTAATACAATACATATATTTATATTGGAAAATACTGAATCACCCCAAGACTGCATTTAGTAGCATCTCCAAAAGGGGCAGCATTTTACTGTTCATCAGACCCCGTTCACATTGGGGCGATCCGACTTGCCGGGGCGACCTCACAGGTCACGGCGCGCAGCTCGCACCGCGACCTCGGAGCGGCCGGCACGGACTTCATAACATTGAAGTCAATGCAGGTTGCTCCAGGTCGCCCCAAAGAAGCTCCGGACCCTTTTTCTAAGTCGGAGCGACTTGTGTCGCTCCTATTAGAATGGGTCCACAGCTTCTCTATGGCAGGCGACCTACCGCGACCTGTCAGGCGACCAGGTCGCCTGACAGGTCGCCCCATTCTGAACGGGGTCTTAGATTCAGTATTTAAAATAATTAGACCACTATTATTATCTGATGACCTTTTGACCTCTTGGCTAGTGAAAGTCCATTAATTATTTGGATGTGTCCTATACCATCAATAAAAGCGTCTGGCTTGTAGGATTTATATTACCTTAAAAACCTAAACACAAACTTACATAAAGTGAGGTAATTTAAGTGGAATTAGTTTTACCTAAGTAAGATTTGTTATTTAGAAAGAATATAATCCCAACATATGGTATACAGATAATTTATAAATATGTATATGCCTTACATAATATAATGACATGATTATTACTCATATTTTCTTACATACGATATAACGTATCTTTAAAAAATATAGTTTAAATGAACCTAATGGAATACACTGGGCTATTGTCCATTGTTGCAATACTTACAGACAGACTGGCACTGCCATTATGTCTTATCTGATGAGATGTCCATGTACCACTTGTTTATACCAAAAGAAAACAGAAATATCTCCTGAAATTATAAGACCCTATTGTAAGAGACATTTTGCAAAAGAACATATATGAACTTTCATTCACCTCCAAAACAAGCTGGAAGCTGTGCTGTTCGAAATCTATATGCATAAGATGGAATATACATGGCTTTTTAAATCCATTTTTTTTCTATTATTTAATCACCCCAATAACCCTGACAAGGCCTGTATTGACAATCAAAACAGGGCTCTGTACAGAGGGAACCATTTCTATGTTTCTTCTCCCTGCAAAGCAGGGTTACGAAAAAAATAGATCTTTGCATTGTTTTGCACACATTCAACCCCTTGAACTCCCAAGATGTTAACCCCTTCCCAGTCAGTGTCATTAGCACAGTGGCAGTGTATATTAAGATCACTGTATTAGTGTCACTGGCTATGTAAGTGGCAGTGTCAGTTCCCCACTCCGTGTCAGTTAGTGTCAAACTGCCTGCTGAACTATCACAGTCCCATTAAAAGTCGCTGATCACCGCCATAAGTAATATAAAAAAAATAAAATAAATCCAGTATATATACCCTAGTTTGTAGGGGCTATAACTTTCACGCAAACCAATCAACATACACTTATTGGGATTTTTTTTTTTTTTTTTTTTACCAAAGACATGTAGAAGAATACATTCTGGCCACAATTTATGAAGAAATTAATTTTTTTTGTTGGGTTTGTTTTATAGCAGAAAATAAAAAATATTTTTTTCAAAATGTTTTCAAAATAGAAAAAAAAAACCTCTAAAAAGAAAGCTCTATTTTTGTGAAAAAATTATATAAACTTGGTTTGGGTGCAGCGTTGCAAGACAGAGCAATTACCATTTAAAGTAGTGCAGTACTAAATAGCCTAGCCATGAAGAGTTGTATTATTTTGGCAAAAGAACAAGTCCAGGATAGTTTAAAATACCTTCCATAACCATCAGGAGCCATTTAAAGCCCATTACACCCTTACTTACCCTCACAAACCACTTCCATTTTTACTCTAACGTTTTCACTGCAATGGTAAAATTTTAGCAAAATGTCACCTTTTGCTGGAATTTTGAAATAATCTCCCTAGAAGGAGAAGATGGTGCAGTACTTCCTTTTCTACCGTATTGTGTGTCACGCAGAAGTGTTTCAATGAGTGGGGTCCCTCAGGGTAGTTCTAATTACCATGAGTCTCACCAAAGCGATGTAACAGCATTATATCGGGGGGCGTTGTTCAGGGCCACCATTGTTCGCGGCGACCTCACCTTAAGTTTTCCTTTTTAGGTTTTGTGGCTCTTTAATAATAAGTCCTCAGTCTCTGCTACAGACGTTCCTGGGCCACAGCCAGACCTTTGTCTTCTCTATGCCTGATAGCGAGCAGACTTTCCAATTTTGGGAGACGGTCCAGAACCATAATCTGTTCCGTCAGACATAATTGCTGCTTTTTACTTAATAACAATATTACAACGGCCCTTACATTGACCGCCGATCAATCTGATGAGAGGGTTTAGAGGTAAAATTTATGGAGATAGCGGCCGTGTCAATTACCGCTGGCTTTATGTCTTTCATATACTACAGATGACAGTGAGCTCCCCTTAGATTAGAACTTCTGCGACACTGCAGCAGAGGAAGAGGCCTGGTGTGTGAAAGATGCCAGAGAACAGAACAAGGTCACTCAATATACTGCTCCGCAAAGCGGTATGTAAGATTTCCTGCGAACATGACAAGGTCAGGCCATGAACTTCCCTGTGGTCCTTGTCCCCACTTCCACCTGGGCCAAAGTTGTGTAACCCCATCCTGAATACATTAATGCTTGTACATGGCCTTGCATTCTGCACAACGTAGGAGAACGCCATAGCAGAAAGCATTCACCATGCATGACAATGAGAAAGAAGGCTACTTTTGCCATAATACTTCCTCATGGGACATTTTACCAAATACATGTACATTAATGCACTCACTGTACATAATAATGCTTTCTGGGGTATTGTTTCTCAGACCTGTTTTTTAGATACACCTATTTAATTGTTAGATGTCACATTTGCAGTTATTAGATTGTGTATGTGTCCATGATTATCCTTTCAGAAGCACTCCAAAATTATGGATAATCTTTCATTACGCTGGGCATTGACTAATACATTGTGGGAAGAAGTGGAGAAAGTCACATGATTCCAGACCTGGAAGTACCAGGTATCGTGAATGGAGCAAAGCGAAAGGAAGGTCTGAGCAAGAGGAGCACTTAGAAACCCATTGATTTGCTCTCCTTGTTCAGTTCGAAATCCACTAATTGTTTTCATTGCACTATTACGCATCTCACACAGATTTGAACCTTGATAGGCTTTCCTTCACACTGTTGCATACTTATTGTTGCAAGCTTGTATAAGCTTGTAAGCTTATACTTGCACAATACAACCATACCTGTGTATGTGCATTGTGGTGGGCTACCATTCACTTAAATTGTCACCCCAACATGTACACTATATTACCAAAAGTAATGGGACGGCTGCTTTCACAAGCACATGAACTTAAATGGCATCCCAGTCTTAGTCTGTAGGGTTCAATATTGAGTTGGCTCAATAATTCATCCCAAAGGTCTTCTGTTGGGTTGAGGTAAGGACTATGTGCAGGCCAGTCCACCTAAAACTCGTTTATCCATGTCTTTATGGACCTTGTTATTATGTGCACTGGTACACAGTCATGTTGGAACAGAAAGAGGCCATCCCCAAACTGTTCCCACAAAGTTGGGAGCATAAAATTGTCCAAAATGTCTTAGTATGCTGATGCCTTAAAAGTTTTCTTCACTGGAACTAAGGGGTGAAGCCCAACCCCTGCAAAACAACCCCACACCATAATCCTTCCTCCCCCAAATGATTTGGACCAGTGCACAAACCATGGCCCATAAAGACATGGATGAGCAAGTTAGGGGTAAAGGAACTTGACTGGCTTGCACTGGGTCCTGATCTCAACCCAGCAGAACACCTTTGGGATAAATTATCCAGGCCTTCTCGCCCAACATCAGTGCCTGACCTCACAAATGAGCTTATGGAAGAATGGTCAAACATTCCCATAGACACACTCCTAAACCTGTAGCTGTTATAACTGCAAAGGGTGGACCAACTCAATATTGAACCCTACGGAGATTGGGATGCCATTAAAGTTTAGGTGCATGTAAAGGCAGGCACCCCAATACTTTTGGTAATATAGTGTATATACATGGACAGGGCTGCTGATAAGGCAGTACAACCAGCCCTCCTGTACTGGGCCCAGGCCTCATCAGTTCAAAAGGGGGGGCCCAGGCACCTGCCAAGCAGGAGGGCCAAAAGTACCGCCTTATTGCTGACACTTATGACTCTTGTGCAGTGCTGCTGGCTTCTACTTTTCTTTTCTTCCTCTGGCTGCACTGCAGGAGGATCGGTACTAGTATCTGCACCCCCTTCCCCCAGCTGTCTGTAACCTCTGTATGCCCCTTTCCCCCACAGTGCTGCCATTTTCCCTCCTCCCCTGCCGGAAGCTACTGAGGGCACACAGCCAGGTTATTTCAGGATGGTGAGCAGGGGGGCCCTTAATGTACACAGTAAGCGATCGGTACCGAGTGGTTGGGGGGTTGGGCAGATATTGCCTTCATGCCGCTATTTATTTTAATAGGTTTTGTTCAATGGGTGTATAATTTCTGCCATGGCTGCAAAGCATAGCATCACGCGCGTTGACTGCAGCTTTGCTTTTTATTTTTATTTTTTTGACCTAGGAAATGGTTAGCATCCGTCACATTTCTTTTTTCTGTCTGTGTCCCATTGGAGAAATATTCCTTCATTTCTTGTACCAGAGACATAACAGGAAGTAAGAAGAAAACCTTCCTAAGTGATAGGAAATCCATTCTTCGACAATTATTATCTGAACGTGTTTACCCAATTTAACATTCCCCTTTAGTTCATGTTCTGGTGACAGGCCAAAATTATGGGTTGACAAGCACTTTCTGTCTCTGTAACAATAGTCGGCAAGATGAACAGAGAGAGAGTAAATTTCCCCAGTGGATTCACAGGCAGCAAATAAACCTAACTATAGGATAACGAATAGAAGCGCCATTCCTAGTAAAAACGCCCAGAATGATAATATATTTAAGATTGCCAGGGAAAATCCAAAGTGTTTCACAGGTTGTAAAAGTCCCCCTTCTTCAGGTTTATGAACATCTAAAACCATAGATGTAACCAATGTCTTATCTGATACAATATGAGACTGAAAATTCTGAATTAACTCTTGCACATCGCTATACACCCTCACATATTTCTAGCAAATGTTTGCATAAAAGCAAGGATTCTTAATTACAATATATTGAAAAACAAGTTCAAGCTAACCAACTGCGGCAATTTTCATCTCTGGCCAGTCCCTACTCTACTATGCAAAATGTCAAATACTTACTTATAAGTAACATATTTAACCCCTTCCCAATGGCTGCCAGTGGGCTTTTTACCTTTTTCATACTGCACTGAGCTTTCCTATCAGGATGCAGGACCCCTGACCCTCTGTCTGGACAGTGCTGATTGGCCCTGTGCTGATCACATGCACTCTCCCATGAAAAAAAAAAAAACTCTCCAGCAATACACACCAAACTGAGCATGTGCAGCTTGACTCCTGATGCTCTGTTTTATCTGAACCTGTTCATAGTGTCAGTGGAAGAAGAGGAGGATCTGTGCATACAGGATCAAACAGCCTTTATACACAATGCAGAGTATTAACCCCTCAGGTTCCACACTGAGTATAACAAGCATGCTTTACTGCATATACACGCTGATTTTACTGTTGTGGGTTTAATAAATGAAGTGTAAATTACGCTTCCCAGTTCTTTTTTGGTGGGCTTTCCTGTGTTCGACCAACTGGTTCTGTGTGCTATAAAAGGGGACCAGAGAGTGAGCGCAAAAAAAGGCAGCAAGAGTGCGCAAGAGCAAACATACCGTGCCCGGAGTGCCATGAGTGTACACCTGCCCTCAGGACGCTGCTACAACCTGTAGGAACTGCCAAGACTTGCAGTCTGCTCTGAAGACACCAATCCTGGATATAACCACTATGGACTCTGCCAAAGATGGATTTTTTCCAGAGCAGGTATGCTTGGGCAGCCACAAGCTTAAGTTAGGGACTAGGGATGTTAGTAAAAGACTGCAGTTTATGTTGTACTGTCGTGTTAACTTTTTTTTCAGCAAAGCTTTTGAAACTATGCCTTTGCCTGGTCTGAAGTTACAAAAGAAGTGTAATGCAAGTAACCGACACGTATAGTCTACAGCTCAGGTCACTAAGCACATTGGGGTATGAAGACAATGGTACAAGAGTTAATACAGTGTGAAGGTATAGTGGTTACCAAAGGTAATGAAGGTTTCTCTAGCAGCCTGTGGAAAGTGTGTACATGTGACAGGTGGGATAGCTTCTTGCAGGTTGTTGTTGGAACTCTCTCCATGGGCAGGTCCGTCTCCCATAGCAACGGGAGCAGATCAGAACCACATGGGTCCCCAACCTGTACACAGCTATGAAGTTTTAGGTAGGTGTGAAAAAATGCTGTAAATTACGAACGCTTTCAGAAATAGAAGTGTTAATACCCTGTAGTTAATTTTTATCAACTCGCAAATTGGAAAGTGAATGAACAGAGGAGAAATCCAAATCAAATTAATATTTGGTGTGACCACCCTATGCCTTCAAAACCGGATCAAATCTTCTAAGTTTTGAAGGAACTCGGTAGGTAGTTTGTTCCAAACATCTTGGAGAACAGGACATATTTTGTGGATGTAGGCTGCCTTAAAATCTTTCCCTCTCTTCATGTAATGCCAGACAGACTCAATGATGTTGAGATCAAGGCTCTGTGGGGCCCAAACCAACACTTCCAGAACTCCTTGTTTTTCTTTACACTGAAGATATTTCTTAATATCTTTGGCTGAATGTTTGGGGTTGTTATCTAGCTACAGAATACATTTGGGGTCAATTGCACGCCTCCCTGATGGTATGGCATGATGGATAAGTATCTGCCTGTATTTTTTAGCAATGAGGACACCATAGATCCTGATCAAATCTCCAACTCCATTTGCAGAAATGCAATCCCCAAACTTGCAAGGAATCTCCACCATGCTTCACTGTTGCCTGCAGACACTCGTTATTGTACCGCTCTCCAGCCCTTTGGTGAACAAACTGCTTCCTTTTACAGCAAATAATTTCAAATTTTGACTCATCAGTCCAGAGCACCTGCTGTCATTTTCTGCACCAAAATTCCCATGTTTTCATGCATAGTTGAGTCACTTAGCCTTGTTTCCACATCAGAGCTATGGCTTTTTGGCTGCAATTCTTCCATGAAGACTACTTCTGGCCAGACTCCTCCGGACAGTAGATAGGCGTACCTGGGCTGGGTCCCACTGGTTTCCACCTGTTCTGTACTGATGGCACCGCTGGACATCTTCTGATGTTGAAGGAAAGTAAGCATGACTTGTCTTTCATCTGCTGCATTAAGCTTCCTTGCCCAACCACTGTGTCTACGGTCCGCAACGTTGCCCGTGCCCGTTTCTTTGTGCTTCTTCAAAAGAGCTTGAACAGCACATCTTGAACTCCAGTATGCTTTGAAATCTTTGCTTGGGAGAGACCTTGCTGATGCAATAACTTGTGTCTTGTTGCTGTGCTCAGTCTTGTCAAGGTGTATAACCTGTGACATGAAACTGTCTTCCACAAACTCACCTTAGTAGCAGTTGCTGTTCCTGTCCCAGTTTTAGGCCTTCTATGCAGCTGTTTCTGTTTTATTTAATGACTGTGTTTCAACCTACATATGAAATTGATGATCATTACCACCTGCTTGGTAAAACTGGTTAATCATGTGCCTGACTCTACAAAATCCCTGACTTTGTGCAAGTGTACAAAGTTCGCAAGTGTAAGAATTTTAGCAAGGTCTATAAAGACATGAATGAGCGAGTTTGAGGTGGAGGAACTTGACTGGCCTGCACAGAATCTTGACTTCAACCCGATAGAACACCTTTGGGATGAAATAGAGCAGAGACTCTGAGCCGGGACTTCTCGTCCAACATCAGTGCCTGACCTAACACATGTGCTTCTGGAAGAAGTTTGGATCCACCTATGGCAACCAGGGTTCCGTGCAGGGAGTGTCACAATCCCAGGATATATTCTCTCAAGAAAAAATAAAAATTAAATAACTTCCTGATGATGCCTTTCCGGTGAAATGCATTGAGGTATCCGAGTGACATCACTTCCGGTTCAGGTCCTAGTGGGATGGAACGCATGCTAGTTCCGGAGCGGCGATTCCTTCTTCTATCGGTTTATGCATGCAGAGAATGCCACTGGAGGCACTCCTAAATGTGAGTGTATCTGGATTTTACTTGCTATTTGAATGTTTAATAAAGGGAATTGCACAATGAAGTCTTCCTACCTTTTTTCTTGAGAGAATATATCCTGGGATTGTGACACTCCCTGTATGGAACCCTGGTTGCCATAGGTGGATTTGCCTTTCAGCTAAAGGGGTTACTACAGGCACTATAGGTCCTTAGTGGCCTGAGTGCTTTTGGTGACACCAGCACAACGTTTTTATTAGGAACACCTACCACTTGGCTTAACTGTTCTGGATGGACTTTATGTATTGATCACCATCTATTTGATTCTAAATTCATTTTGAAAATACATCGGGCACCCAAATCACCTTTCAAAAGTGGCACTGAGTTGTGCATGAAGCTACCGTTGCACTTTATTATTGAATACACCTATATACATTTGCACTAAATATTTTATGCAGCACTAATGTTTTTACGAATGTCTGTAATTTGCACTTTATTTTTAGGAGATTTTTGATGCACTGAACAAAATTCCAATTGTTTACATCCATTTATTTAGCACTTCTAATTGCACTGACTGCTTAGCACTGATCATATAGCACTTATTATTAATTATTATTGACCACAATTTCATTTTATTTTTTTAGCGCGGTATTTTATTAATATTATTATTAATAATAATATTTGATTGTGTGCTATAGAGTAGCAGCGACTCGCTAATTACCCCTATTAAAGATAATGTGCATGTAAAGGCAGATGTCCCAATACTTTTGACACTGTAGTATATAGGGGATTTAAGTGACTTTGAACATGGAGTGATTGTTGGTTCCAGAGGGGCTGGTCTGAGTATTTTAAAAATTGCTGATCTACTGGGATTTTCATATACAACCATCTCTAGGGTTTACAGAGCCTGGTCCGAAAAAGAGAAAATATTCAGTTGTGTGGACGAAAATGCCTTGTTGATGTCAGAGGAGAATGGGCAGATTGGTACGAGATGATAGAAAGGCAACAGTAACTCAAATAACCACTCGTTACAACCAAGGTATGAAGAATAGATTGTAAGCTCTTCTGAGCAGGGCCCTCTTAATCCTCTTGTATTTTATTGTATTGTAACTGTATTGTCTCCCTCTAACATTGTAAAGCGCTGCGTAAACTGCTGGTGCTAAAGAAATCCTGAATAATAATAATAATACCATCTCTGAAGGCACAACACATCGAACCTTGAAGCAGATGGGCTACAGCAGCAGAAGCACACCGGGTGCCACTCTTGTCAGCTAAGAACAGGAAACTGATGCTACAATTCGCATAGGCTCACCAAAATTAGACAATAGAAAATTGGAAAAACCTTACCTGGTCTGATATGTCTCGATTTCATCTGCGACATTTAGATGGCAGGGTCAGAATTTGGTGTAAACAACATGAAAGCATGGATCCACCCTGCCTTATATCAACGGTTTTTGGTGGTGGTGTAATGGTGTGGGGGATATTTTCTTGGCACACTTTGGGCCCCTTAGTACCAATTGAGCATCATTTAAACCCCACGGCCTACCTGAGTATTGTTGATGACCATGTCCAGTGGTGGCTGGTCATATGGGGCGCAGAGGCACCCCCTATCCAAGCGTCCGGCCCCCTTATCTAAATGCGGGGCGCTGGACGCATGGAGTTCAATGGAGCTTCTTTTTTTTTTTTAACCACAGGCTAAAAAAAAAAAAAAAGGGTGGACTCGGGCGCAGAGCAGTGAGATCACTGTACTCCAATGGCCTCCCTAGTCACCAGATTCCAATCCAATAGAGCACCTTTGGGATGTGGTGGAATGGGAGATTCGCATCATGGATGTGCAGCCGACAAATCTGCAGCAACTGCGTGATGCTATCATGTCAATATGGACCAAAATCTCAGAGGAATGTTTCCAACACCTTGTTAAATCTATGCTATGAAGAATTAGGGCAGTTCTAAAGGCAAAAGGGGTTCCAACCTGCTACTAGCAAGATGTACCTAATAGGTGGCTGGTGAGGGTATATATACAGTATATAGATCATTAGTGATGGGCCGAACACCCCCCTGTTTGGTTCGCACCAGAACATCTCGAACAGGGAAAAAGTTCTAGCGAACATGCAAACTCTATTAAAGCCTATGGGACACAAACAAAAAAAAAAAAATCAAAAGTCCTAATTTTAAAGGCTTATATGCAAGTTTTTGGCATACAAAGTGTATGGGGACCTGGGTAGTGCCCTGCGGGACATGTATCAATGCAAAAATGTTTTTTTTAAAACAATCGTTTTTACAGGAGCAGTGATTTTAATGATGCTTAACCACTTTAACCCTCGGAAGATTTGGCTGCTCAAAGACCAGGCCCTATTTTGGAAAATTGCGCGGTCGTGCGATGCTGTACCCAAACTAAATTGACGGCCTTTTTTTCCCACAAACAGGGCTTTCTTTTGGTGGTATTTGATCACCTGTGCGATTTTTAATTTTTGCGCTATAAACAAAAAAAGAGCGGCAATTTTGAAAAAATAACAATATTTTTAACATTTTTTATATGAAATTCTCAAAAATATGTTTTTAACATTTTAGGCCAATTTGTTTTATGCTACATATTTTTGGTAAAAAAAAATCACAATACGCGTATTTTGATTGGTTTGCGCAAAAGTTACTGTGTTTACTAACTACGGGAAAGATTTATGTCCTTTTTATTGTTTTTTTTTTTAACTAGAAATGGCGATGATCTGCAATTTTTTTTGTGGAACTGCGACATTGCGGCGGACAGATCGGACCCCTGACTGACATTTTGACACTTTTGGGGGTACCAGTGACATTACTACAGTAATCAGTGCTATAAATATGCACTGTTACTGTAAAAATGACACTGGCAGGGAAGGGGTTAATTTTACTGGTGATCAAGGGGTTAAGTGTGTCCCTAGGGGTGTGATTCTAACTGTGGAGGGTCATGGCTTGTGATGTAATCACAGAGACATGAGATCCTACATAGCTGTGCTTACATCAGACGTCTGTCCTTCTCTCACTGCTGCGGGAGTTTGCGAGTGGCCGGCGGCCATCGGAGCCGCCGGTCACACGCACTGACTCCCCAGCCGACGAGCGGGGACGGGAGCACGCCTCCGGCGGGGCGCGATCGCCCCCTAGCTCCTCCCAGGCTAGTGCCGTACATGTACGGCACTTTGCCTGGGAGCGCCAGACTGCAGCCTTACAACTGCGGCGGGCAGTCGGCAAGTAGTTAAAGTGAAAGAATCAAAATGAAAAATTCCTTTAAATATTGTGCCTTTAACAAGGGGACCCCCAGATCCCAGCCACCCTCATGTGAATGGGTATCGGGTACATCGTACCCCTACCTATGCACCAAAAAAGTGAAAAAAGGAAAAAACCACATAAGGGCTCTTTCACACGGTCCGCCTCCGCAGGCGGATCCGTGTTGCTCAGCGGGGATCGATCCGCGATCCCCGCTGAGCCGGCAGATGACAGCTCCGTCTCCGCTTGCAGAGCGGAGAGGGAGGTGTCTCAGCACCCGCTACCCTCTATGGGGGATCGGAGGAGAGCGGACCGCTTGTCCGCTCTCATCAGATCCGCTCCACTCCGATTACTGGACGGATGGAAAAATAGGGTTTCCATCCGTCCAGATTTCAGCACAGGATCGGATGCGGAGGGCAGCGGGTGTCAGCGGAGGTCACCTCCGCTGACACCCGCTGCCCCATAGAGCTGCATGGAGGATCCGATCAGATCCGCCTAAAAAACTGACAGGCGGATCTGATCGGACCGCCCGTGTGAAAGAGCCCTAAGACAGTTTTTGATAAGTCCTTTATTAAAAAGAAAAAAACAATAGTGTCCCTCGATGTAAATTCATCGTCAATCATGACGCCCGCCGACCCGTATAATATAAAAAATTTAAAAAACACCCGTCATGTGACAGCAAAAGAAGGGTGGTGCCACCGGGTGACGTAACCAGGTGGCCCCACCCCTTGCCTATAAAACAGCTGTCAAAGCTGAAGAACGGCATACAGCAGGTGGCCTCAGAAGAAGCAGAAGCATTTTTGAAACTTTTTTTTTTTTTCGGGTCGGCGGGCGTCGTGATTGACGATGGATTTACATTGAGGGATATTATTGTTTTTTTTTTCTTTTTAATAAAGGACTTGTCTTATGTGGTTTTTCCTTTTTTACATTTTCTTGGTGAATGAATAGGGGTACGATGTACCCGATACCCATTCACATAGGGGAGGTGGGATCTGGGGGGCCTCCTTATTAAAGGGGGCTTCCAGATTCTGATAAGCCCCCCCATCCCGCAGACCCCCACAACCACAGCCCAGGGTTGTCGGGAAGAGGTCTTTGTCCCCAAAGCACCCTCCCCATGTTGAGGGCAAGAGACCTGGATTATTCAGGAGGGAGGGTGCTCGCTCGTCTCACAACACTCCCCCCCACCCCCCCCCCCATCCCACGTCTTTTTTTTTTTTTACATTTTGGCATGGAGTTCCCCTTAAAATCTGTACCAGACCCCAGCATTTTTTTTCTAATTTCTAATTTTTCTAATTCTGTCAATTCCTCCTCTATTCCTCCTATTTAGGAACACAGGTCTCTGTTTTGATTTCATAAGCCCATCACCCACAGTTAGAAAGCACCCCCTAAGCTCACATTTAACCCTTGGATCGCCCCTGGGTTAATCCCTTCCCTGCCAGTGTCATTAGTACAGTAACAGTGCATATTTTTAGCACTGATTACTGTAGTAATGTCACTGGTCCCCCCAAAAGTGTCAAAAATGTCAGTTAGGTGTCTGATCTGTCCACCGCAATGTCAAAGTCCCGCTAATAATCGCAGATCGCCACCATTACTAGTAAAAAATAAATAAATATATAAAAATGACATAAATCTTTCCCCTAGTTTGTAGACACAATAACTTTTGCGCAAACCAATCAAAATACGCTTATTGGGATTTCTTTTTGCCAAAAATATATAGCAAAAAACTTATTGGCCTAAAATGATGAAAAAATTTGATTTTTAATTTTTTTTTTCTGGGAATGTTATATGGCAGACAGTGAAAATATTGTTTTTGTTTTTTTTTTTCAAAATTGTCGCTCTTTTTTTGTTTATAGCTCAAAAAATAAAAATCGCACAGGTGATCAAAGACCACCAAAAGAAAGCTCTAGTTGTGGGAAAAAAGGCAATCAATTTTACGAATGCACAATTGTCCAGTAAAGTAACGCAGTGCCAAATCGCAAGAAATGGCCTGGTCATTAAGGGGGTCCAGAAGAGGTTAAGTCACATGTTAACTTCAGATTATATAAAATTAGTTGATGAACTATAGTAACAGCATACAACAATTAAAAACAATACAAAACAACAATAAAAAAACAATAAAAAATAGACTATTTTCGTATATGTCAAAAATGTTAATATTATCATTGCTTGATTAAGGTTACGTGAATGAGATGAAAAGAATGAATTTTGGAGCTGACAATATGCAGTATCAGAAGGATGGGTAATCTAGATAAAAACAGTGTTACACTAAATTGTGATAAGTGTACCATACACTGTTATCTACCATTTATTAAATGTGTTACTATATTGTGTAGTGTAACAGCTTTGCAATAAAACCCTTTTATAATGAAAACCAAGTTACAATAGATCCGGATGTTTGTTTACCGGTATGGATAAGAATGTAGCAAATTGGTATCAAGGTTAAAAATTTTAATTGATTGACAACGTTGAGTGGGGAGAAAACAGAAAAGAATCTTTCAATGTGCAACACATAAAGTATACAGTATGAGGGTTGTTGTCTTAGGCTGCATTCTCAACTGAGCACAGCAAATTTCATTTTTGTAAGTACTTTCGCAAGTGTATAGGTTTAAAAGCATATTTCAAGCATTAACATGTGCATTCAAGCTTCTGTGTTTTTGCTTTAGACAGTGGAAAGAACTATGGGTGCAATTCTTACAGGCTTAAAAAAGTCTGAAAGATGCGGGAAAACCTATAATTCGCACATTTTCAGGTGTTCCCATCTCAGCTGCCTCAAAAGTAGCTGATGTAGCTTTTGGAGTGCCAGTCCTTGAGCTACAGGCATCTGAGTGCTCATATGTGAACAGCCACCATTCAAAGAGATAACATCCTCTTCGGTCTCCATTTGGCATTATCAAGGAAACACTCCAAATGAACCCTCATTTGCACTACGGAGGAGTACAGAACCCTCTATAAGAGGCACACCACTTGGAGGTGATGAATGCCTAGGGGGTCCTTGTGTGCAATGTGATAGTGGAGGTGTCTGCCCTGGGGATGCTGCTGGGGTGCTGTTAATATGTCCCAATGTTCATTTGAAAGTGGTAAATAATTCCCTTGAAGAAGACAAATTTGAATGTTGAAATGCGTTGGAATTCCCAGCATATTTGTAGTATTCACCACAACAGAAAGTGTCATATGAATAAAGGATCCCTACAATTAGCTGGAATCACCACTATGGGTTAAGTCACTTTATATAGAATGCAATATGGTGGACTATATGGGCTCCAAAAATTATTGATTGAGTTCATATAAGCCCTTATATACCGAATATGCTCGAGTATAAGCCGACCCCAATATAAGCCGAGGCACCTAATTTTACCACAAAAAAGTGGGAAAATGTATTGACTTGAGTATAAGTCTAGGGTGGGAAATGCAGCAGCTACTGGACCCAACTGGACCACCACGAGACCCAAAACAGGGGCTGCGGGCATGGTATAGGAGATGTAGGGCTGTGGGCATTGTACAGGAGATGGTACAGGCATGGTACAGGAGATGGTTCACGCATGGCACAGGAGATGGTTCAGGCATGGCACAGGAGATGGTTCAGGCATGGCACAGGACATGGTTCGGGCATGGCACAGGAGATGGTTCGGGCATGGCACAGGTGATGGTACAGGCATGGCACAGGAGATGGTACAGGCATGGCACAGGAGATGGTACAGGCATGGCACAAGAGATGGTACAGGAATGGCACAGGGGATGGTACAGTGGATGGTACAGGCATGGCACAGGAGATGGCACAGGCATGGTACAGGTGATGGTACAGGCATGGCACAGGTGATGGTACAGACATGGCACAGATGGTACAGGCATGGTACAGGAGATGCAGTGCTGTGGGCATGGTACAGGAGAATGTCCTGTACCATGCCCGCAACACTGCATGAGGAAATGCAGGGGTTGCGGAGGAGTCTCACTTACCTGTCGGTGAGGCGCCTTACATTTAAAAATGGCGCCGCCCGGAGCCAACACATCACCGCGCATGTGTCGCCGATGCTCGGGAAAGCCCTTACACGTTCAGCTATTCCCAGGCAGACGGCACATGTGCAGTGACATAAAAAAACATGCTGGAAAAACTCAGCTTATACTCGAGTATATACGGTACTGTTATTTTGTTTTAAAAATCAATATTTTTGACTTTTATGACCAAACACCCCCCACTAGGAGGGGATTTTTTTTCACTTTTATAAGTAATTTAATAAAATGTAAATCTTTTTATAATTATTGTTTTTCTTTTGTTGAAATCAATAATTTCCTGCACAATCCCACAAAAGAGAGGATAAAAACTTTGTGACCATTCAAATACAAAGGACTTTGGATGTTGAGTGCTTTGGAGCTTTGAACTACAAAACGCACAGGTGTCTTCCTAAAGAGGGGAGACTTTTATAAGCTCTGAAACATGTTGTATTTTCCCTGGCAATTGCAAATAAAATATAATCCTGGACTTTTCAAAGTCGTGTGGCTTTTCTATCCCCAATTCTGTATTGATGTTTCCCAGGGACCATCTACACAAGGCCTAGGGCAGATAGCGCTGACAGTCAACTCCAATATAAAACTTATTGGGGAAGATTTACTAAAACTGGAGCACACATAATCTGTTGCAGCTGTACATGGTAGCCAATCAGCTTCTAACTTCAGCTTGTTCAATTAAGCTTTGACAATAAAGCCCTGTTTACATCGGCATGATTTGACATGCGATTTGACAGGTCAAATCGCATGTCAAATTGCAGCCTATTGCCGGCTATGGGAGAGTCCCAGTCGGTGCGATGCCGACTTTGCAGCGCCACACAGATTTCCAAAAGTAGTTCCTGCACTACTTTTGGTGACTTCAGGGGCGATTTCAATAGACATCTGTGCATGAAGCTGCACAGATGTTTTCGAAGTTGCCCCCGAGATCCGACTGAAATGCAGCATTGAAATCGTTCAGATGAACTTGCACAATTTCAAAGCTGCGTTCAGTGTGAACGAGGGCTAAAACCTGGAAGCTGATTGGTTAGTATGCACAGCTGCATGAGATTCCGTGTGCACCACTTCCAGCCCCAATTCACATCGGCGTGATTTGACGTGATTTGACAGGTCAAATCACATGTCAAATCGCAGCCCATTACCGGCAAAGGGAGAGTCCAAATCGGTGGGACGCCAACTTTGCAGCACCGCACTGATTTCCAAAAGTAGTTCCTGCAGTCCCCTTTCCATCTAGGACAGACCGTGCGTTTCCATCCAACCGCCCATAGATGAGAGCGGGCTGTGTCCATGTCTGCTCTACATAAGGGGAGCGGACAGAGACCTTTCATCTGCCTGATCAGCAGGGATCAGCGGACAGATCGTCTGCTGAGCAAGTGGATCGCAGGCGGAGTCCACCCCGTAAATTCCCCACCTTGAGCAATTCAGCGCTCCTCACCACCTAAAAAATTACTGATTAATTAAATTAATTAATTACTAATTAAAATCTAACAGAGGATCTAAAATGTACCTGCTCTACCTATAATGAAAAAAAAAACACTATGTTGCCTCCTCATCACCTGTTTTAACCGGTTTACGACCGCCCGCCGCAGATGTACTGCGGCAGGCAGCCGCTCCCAGGCAAATCACCATACATGTACGGCGCTCGCTCTCGGGTGTCAAGGGGGAGAGCTTGCGTCGCCACTGGCTCGCTCCTGCCCCCGCTCATCAGCGGGCAAGCCGATACAGCGGGCAGGCGGCTCCGATTGCTGCCTGACACCTGCGATCGTTCCCCGCTGAGAGAGAAGAACAGTCAGCTGTTGTAAACACAGCCGACCGTCCTTCTCCCTGGGATGATCATAGAGCCCCTGTTATCCTTCTACTGTATATAGGATCACATGTCTGTATGATCATTTCAGAAGCCACGCCCCCTTCACAGTTAGAATCACTCCCCTAGGCTCACATTTGACCCCTTAATCACCCACAGGGTTAACCCCTTCCCTGCCAGTGTCATTATTACAGTAACAGTGCATATTTTTAGCACTGATTACTGTAGTAATGTCACTGATCCCCCCCAAAAGTGTCAAAAAGGTCCGATTTGTCTGCCGCAATGTCGAAGTCCCGCAAAAAATCACAGATCACCACCATTACAAGTAAAACAATAAAAATGACATCAATTTTTCCGTAGTTAGTAGACGCAATAACTTTTGCGCAAACTAATCAAAATACGCTTATTGCGATTTTTTTTTTACCAAAAATATGTAGCAGAAAACAAATTGGCCTAAAATGTTAAAAAAAACCTTTGATTTTTAAATTTTTTTTTTGGGGGGGGGGGGGGGTGTCATATAGCAGAATGTGAAAAATCATTTTTTTGTTTATAGCGCAAAAAATAAAAATCGCACAGGTGACCAAATACACAAATACAACCAAAAGAAAGCTATATTTGTTGGGGAAAAAAAGGACGTAAAATTCATTTGGGTACTGTGTAGCACGTGCGCACAATTGTCCGTTAAAATAACGCAGTGCCAAATCGCAAAATAGGGCCTGGTCAGGAAGGGGGTAAAATCTTGCGGGGCTGAAGTGGTTAACCCTAAAAAGGCTGAACCACAGCACCGCTACTGTGTGCCTTGCAGTGTGGCCCCATACACTTAAATGTGTTGCATTCAACAGCAGCACCGCCTGCTAAATGCATCATGTGGTTTAATGTCTGCCGCAGTCACAAAGCAAAATATTGTGGCCACAATATGTGTACAGGCTAGAGCTGCTGCATGCCCTTCTTTAGGTTGGAGGTATGGGGGGCAGTAAAACCTTGGCTCAACCACCTGCTTTTACCACCACCCATGTGAATGTGCCCCAGCACACATTGGGAACGTAATTAATTTGGAGCTAAACGCATTTAAATCGCCATCTAAGAACATTTTGAAATGACTGTGACTTCCCTTTAAGAGTAAATCACACAAACCATAAGACTGTGCGTCCACAAGAGTTTTTCTTCTCTTCTTGTGGTTTTTCAAATAACAATATCTCTATCAGCGAGCTTGTAAGACAGGAAGTAATAAACAATTGTCTTGCAGGGCCTCGCCCATGGCCTTTGTAAAATTAGAAAAGTCATATTTACACGACTGGAGGGTTTCTGTCAGCGGCGGGTCATGTACGACGTGGAAGGAAGGAGTGAAAGAGCCCAATGACTTTACTTATTACGGAGCCGCGAGGGGGTGTGGAAGGGGGGGGGGGATCGGGATCTGTGCTCCATAATACTCCATCAAAGTCACTCAAGAAAGTTTCTGCTGGGAAGTTTGGATGAATCATGTCTGCTGGTTTAAAGGGTAACTTCGCACAAACAGCTAAACCAACCAATGAAAATTGTGTGATGTTTTATTTACCAAAAATATTTGTAAATGAATAAACTTACTCTTGATATCTTCCCCACCCACCCCCATTGTAGTATATGGCTTCATAGTAGGGAGGAAGACGGTAATATTTTCAGAGCATACAATACTATGGTCTCTGTGTCACTGCCCACTGAAACAGCTATAAGCCCTGGTGCACTATTGGCCAGGTTTCCTCCACTGTCCAATATGAGCCCTCATTGGATACAGTGGGGAGACTCCCCAAACTCAACAGACCACACCTGGAAACATATGACAGCTTAACTAAATGATCAGCCCCCCCTGATAAGCAGACAGGGCCAATATATACTTTTCCTAGCACCTACCTAGGAGGGTAGGTGCTAGGAAACACTAACAACATTACAGGTTCTGTATGGATCACCTTTCCTTCCACCATGTCATGCTGGAAGCCAAAATCTGGGAGGTAAAGGAAGTCGTAAGTCCCCCAGCAGCACATAGTATTTCAGGAGAGAAGAGTTAGATGGAGGAAGGAGCAGAGTCCTCCAGCAGAGCAGAGTACTTCAGGAGAGGAGAGTTAGAAAGAGAAAAGGACAAAGTCCCCCAGCAGCACAAGGTATTTTAGGAGAGGAGGGATAGATACAGGAAGAAGCTAAGTCCCCCAGCAAAGCAGAGTCCTTCAGGAGAGGAGAGTTAGAGGAAGGAACAGAGTCCTCCAGCAGCACATAGCATTTCAGTAGAGGAGAGATAGATAGAGGAGGACACAGAGCCCTCCAGCAGCACAGAGCATTTCAGTAGAGGAGAGATAGATAGAGGAGGACACAGAGCCCTCCAGCAGCACAGAGCATTTCAGGAGAGGAGAGATAGATAGAGGAAGACACAGAGTCCTCCAGCAGCACAGAGTATTTCACTAGAGGAGAGTTAGATAAAGAAAAGGGCAAAGTCCCCCAGCAGCACAAAGTATTTCAGGAAAGGAGAGATAGATAGAGGAAGGAGCAGAGTCCTACCACAGAGCAGAGTCCTTCAGGAGAGGGGAGTTAGATCAAGGAAGGAGCAGAGTCCTCCAGCAGCACAGAGCATTTCAGGAGAGGAAGACACAGAGTCCTCTAGCAGAGCAGAGTATTTCAGGAGAGTAAGTTAGAGAAAAGAGGACAATTCCTCCAGTGGCACAAGATATTTCAGGAGAGGAGAGATAGATAGAGGAAGGGGCAGAATCCTCCAGCAGAGCAGAGTCCTTCAGGAGAGGAGAGTTAGAGTAAGGAACAGAGTCATCCAGCAGAGCAGAGTCTTTCAGGAGAGGCGAGTCAGACAGAGGAGGGAGCAGAGTCTTCCAGCAGAGCAGAGTCCTTCAGGAGAGGCGAGTCAGACAGAGAATGGAGCAGAGTTCTCCAGCAGAGCAGAGTCCTTCAGGAGAGGAGAGTTAGAGGAAGGAACATAGTCCTCCAGCAGAGCACAGTATTTCAGGAAAGGGGAGTTACAGTAAAAATTGCATGAGAGTATGGGCAGCTTTAGAAAGGAAGAAGGAGAGTTCTCCAGCAGAACAGAGTATTTCAGGAGGGGAGACTTAGATATAGGAAGGAGCAGATTCCTCCGGCAGCGCAGAGTATTTCAGGAGATGAGAGCTAGACAGAGGAAGAAGCATGTGGGTGACAATGACACACACACAGTCCAGATGCAATAGAAAGTCAGAGTATTACAGTTCACAACAAGCCAGGCGGGGAGGAAGCCGACTGGGAACACTCACGGATGAACAGCTGATTGTGACAGAGCAAATCTCAGCCGAACTGACAGAATCTGTCTTGAGTGGTGGAATGCGGCCTAGCCGGTCTGTGCCCAAGCGGGGAGGTCTCCGGGAAGAGTGTCAGACTCCTAGGCTTTCCCTAATCATCTGGAACCCTTCCTTGCCGCTATTACTGTCCCCGACCAATGGAGACCTGTACCTACACTACTCACACACAAAATGTGTGCCAAATTCAGGATCCAGGGTCCTAAATAGACTCTTCCTGACCCAAGGTGGCTGCCAGAGTGTTGCCCCAGTGACCAAGGAAACCATAGAGGAACCTCCTCTCCCTCTGCACTGCTGCTGCAGTTAAGCGCCACCTGCAGTGGAGAAATTAGACTGCGCCTGCCTACAAACTGAGTCCTCCAGCAGAGTAGAATATTTCAGGGAAGGAAAGTTAGACAGAGGAAGGAGCAGAGTCCTTCAGCAGTGCAGAGTATTTCAGGGGAAGAGAGTTGGATAGAGGAAGGAGTAGAGTCCTCCAGTAGAGCAGAGTAAAGTTAGACAGAGGAAGGAGCAGAGTCCTTCAGCAGTGCAGAGTATTTCAGGGGAAGAGAGTTGGATAGAGGAAGGAGTAGAGTCCTTCAGTAGAGCAGAGTATTTCAGGGGAGGAAAGTTAGATAGAGAAAGGAACAGAGTCCTCCAGCAGAGCAGAGTATTTCAGGGGAGGAAAGTTAGACAGAGGAAGGAGCAGAGTCCTCCAGTAGAGCAGAGTATTTCAGGGGATGAAAGTTAGACAAAGGAAGGAGCAGAGTCCTCCAGCATAGCAGAGTATTTCAGGAGAGGAAAGTTAGATAGAGGAAGGAGCAGAGTCCTCCAGCAGAGCAGAGTATTTCAGGGGAGGAAAGTTAGACAAAGGAAGGAGCAGAGTCCTCCAGCAGAGCAGAGTATTTCAGGAGAGGAGAGTTAGACAGAGGAAGGAGCAGAGTCCTCCGGCAGAGCAGAGTTTTTCAGGGGAGGAGAGTTAGACAGAGGAAGGAGCAGAGTCCTCCAGCAGAGCAGAGTTTTTCAGGGGAGGAGAGTTAGACAGAGGAAGGAGCACAGTCCTCCAGCATAGCAGAGTATTTCAGGAGAGGAAAGTTAGATAGAGGAAGGAGCAGAGTCCTCCAGCAGAGCAGAGTATTTCAGGGGAGGAAGGTTAGACAGAGGAAGGAGCAGAGTCCTCCAGCAGAGTAAAGTATTTCAGGAGAAGAGAATTAGAGGAAGCAGTGCAGACTATTTCACAAACACGCTGGACATATGAGGAATTGCCACCTGCCAGCTAATTTAATGTCTATATTTCTCTCTGAAGAGTCAGTTTTTGAAATCACTCAAAACATGAATATAAATCAGCATTTTTACTCTTCTGCACAACAATGGCAAGCTGTTAAAACGTGTCAGTAAATGGAATAAAGTAAAAGCCGCGGAGTATAATATGCATTGTGCGCACAATAATTCCTCCTCTCATAAAATCGGCGCGGAGGTCCCATAATGCCTCGGCAGAACAGGTGAATTGGCGGCAACGAAAGGCCCATTTATTAGATGTGAAAATGTGACAGCTATGAAATGTGATGCTTTGTATAAATAAATGAAGCGTGCCTTTAAAACATCTGTGGCTAATTGTAATTATTCACTTATAAATGACATCCAGGCGGCGATGAGATACCGCAGCCACGGCAGCTTAAACGGCGCGAGCATTTGTCAGCGCGGAATGATTTCTATAAAAGGGTTTATATCGCTTGTTTACACCAAAAGCCAGTTCAAAGTTTATTTCACAGAGAAAGAAGAACAAAAACATTTACTTCTTAAACACCGCAAAGACATCGGATACAAAGCAAAAGGGAAGATATTATATCATCTCTCGGATGTCTGGGCGATCTGTCACACAGAATGGAGTCGTTACCAGAGCCAGCCAGGATTGGTGATTGGAGTAAACAATAGGACACTTTGATCTGTAACTTTGCTGTTTGTTTTGCAACTTTCTCTCCTGCTGAGCCCTACAGCTCCATGATCGCAGCCGCACTGTCAATCACATCACCTCTATACAGAGAACCGGTATAGATATCTCAAATATTCTTCCAAATGGTGAGATGCATATAGCTCTATGACTTCCATGTATCAAAAACGACATCAATTTAGGCTTTCATTTGTAACATGATAATTGAAGTTTGATGCACTGAAACTCCAAAATGAAATACTCATCGAAAACAAGAAGAAGAAAGAATGAAAGAAAAAATATGTGCAAAGCTGAGTGGAGTTAGGCGGATAAACGTTTAACAAAGCTAATTTAGTAATACACTAATCTCTAGCTGTGCTACAATGCAGTACTATGGGTCACGATAAATGCCTATACACCCTCACTCTCTGACCTCCAGTTAGAAAAACAGACCCAATGAGGTTTTTCTATTTGTTTGATAGGGGCTGCTTGACCTAATGACAACCATAATGTAATTATCTCAATGTACTGGGAAATATAGTAAAGCACTTATTGGGTCAATACCATGGAAAGTCAACATAATTAAATAATTGAGATCTTACGAATAGGAAATCTGAAGTGGATCCCTTGGGGTGACCATGGGCTACAGACATCTCCCTTTGGCCAAGAGCAAGTTGCATATCTAATTGTTTAAGCACTTGGTTTTTCACTCTTCTACATAGGTCACTTTGCTTCAGGCTGGAGAACCTTTCTGTCTGATAACAAGTGTCCCCTGAGAGATCAGAAATAGCTCAACTATCACAAGCAATGTGCAAAATCAGAGTATTAGAGTATCAGGCAGAGGTGTAACTAGAACCTTCAGGGCCCCCGATGCAAGAAACCATGAAGGCCCCCCCCCCCGGACCCCTGGCCGGGGGGCCTTCCCTTCAAGCCAGGGGCTCTTCCCACTGATCCTGGGGCCCTTTACTCTTGTTGTGGGGCCCTTTATTACGGTCCTGCAGCGGGACCCTTTCACAAGTTCTGCAGTGGGCCCCCTTCCTGCCATCTTGGGGCCTCCCCATGGTGGTGAAATGCCAGGGCCCGCTCGCAAGTGTGACCTTTGTGATCCTGGAAGTTCACCCACTTGTGTCAGTAGTTTTTATGTTTTGGGATTTTAATTGTATTATTTTTTATCATTTTATTTTATTTTTTTACCGTGTCACTGACCATGACTCTGTCCATTCAGAAAACGAAGGAGCTGGTAAATTACATATTTAATGACCCATTCCTGGTTCTCTGTTGTGACACATCCCCTGCAGCAACCGGCAGGAAAGGGAAGGGAGAACAGTGGGGGGTGGGGGGGGCAGCACAGTAGGTGGGGGACCAGGGGAGCACACAGGGGCCCAGAGACAGCAAGACACAAGTGAACTGGATAGGAGGAGTGGCGGGGGCAGCATAGAGAGGAACCAATCTCCTCCATTTTCCTTCTGCAGCTACAGGAGGAAAAAGGGGGACAGTGATTTCTCTACATGTTGCCTCCGCCGCCCCTCCTATCCAGCTGTACAGGGGAGCCACATGGGCCCCCTGGAGCATGGGGCCTAGTTGCAATTGCAACGCCTGTAGTTACGCCCCTGGTATCAGTTAAGATTTACTTTTTTAAAGGGGTCATACAGTGAAAAAGGTCACTTCTGCACTCTTAAAGGTCAAAGAGTGAAGGAGGTCAGGTTGCTCTCCAAGAAGGTCAAATATTAACCACTTGCCGACCGCCGCCCGACTATATACCGCGGCGGTCAGCCCCTCCCAGGCAAAGTGATGTACCGGTACGTCACTAGCCTGGGAGCGAATAGGGGGCGAGCGCGCGCCGCCCCCGCTCGTACCCGAAGAAGCCGGCGCGTGTGACCGGCGGACCCAATGTCCGCTGGTCACTCGCGATCGTCGGGTAGAGAGGGAGAAAGGCAGGCGACTAATGTAAACAAAGCTGCCTGTCACTCTCCCCTGTGTAAAAGCACAGATCACTCGGTCCTGCTATGTAGGACCATTGATCTGTGCTGTTACACACACAGCCACATCCAATGACAGTAAGAAACACGCCCCTAGGGACACACTTAACCCATCCCTCTCCAAAAAAGTTAACCCCTTCCCTCTCAGTGTCATTTTTACAGTAACAGTGCATATGTATAGCACTGATTACTGCAGCAATGTCACTGGTACCCCCAAAAGTGTCAAAAATGTCAGTCAAGGGTAAGATCTGTCCGCCGCAATGTCGCAGTCCCGCAAAAAAATCACAGATCGCTGCCATTAGTCGTTAAACAAAACCAATAAAAATAACAAAAATCTTTCCCTTAGTTAGTAAACGCAATAACTTTTGCGCAAAGCAATCAAGAAAGCTCTGTTTGTGGGAAAAAAAGGACCTCAAATTAATTTGGGTACATCGTCACAAGACCGCGCAATTGTCCGTTAAAGTCACGCAGTGCTGAATCGCAAAATACCCCCTGGTCAGGAAGGGGGTAAAATCTTCCGGGGCTTAAGTGGTTAAAGGAACTCAATTTTACTCCCTAAGAGGTAAAAGAGTGAGGAAGGTAAGTCTTGCTCTCCAAGGTCAAAGTGTGAAGGAGGTCAGTCTTTCTTTTCAAGAGGTCAAAGAGTGTGTCCAAGAGATAAAAGTGAACAAGAGGTTAATTTTGCTCTCTAAGAGTTTAAAGAGTAAAGTAAGACAGTCTTGATCTTTAACCTTCTTAGCGGTATTCCCGAGTGTGGCTCGGGGTTAAATTTCAGAGCCAAAAGCGGTAACCCCGAGCCACACTCGGGGTATCGCCAGAAGCATCGCTTCTGTAAGCAGGGTTACTTACCTTGTCACCGGGATCCAGCGATGTGTCCCGGCGGTGTCTAGCGGTGGTTCTTCCTCCATATCCTCTCCGTGCCCCGGCTTCTGTCTCCTGCGATGTGACGTTCGCAGGGGGGTGGAACCGGCGGCAAATTCAAATGTAAAACACACCAAACACACTGATACAATTAAAAAAAAAAAATCACATTAGTTTGCCCCCCAGTGCCCTTTCCTGCAGTTTTACTGTACTTTTTATGTGTATATATATATAAATATATATATACATACGTATAAATATATATATATATATATATATATATATATATATATATATATATATATACATACATTTTGACTTGATATACAAGCGATGTCTTGATATACAAGTAGCCTCAAGTCACAGCTGAGTAAAAAAGAGAAGAGAGGCACCTCTAAGTGTAGCAATATGGTTAAATTTAATGAAGGTACAACATTTAGCAACTCACATGGTTGATGATTGGAACAGGCACATCTAAGGATGCAGGCATCAGAGGTAAAGCTGTGCACATAGACCATCCTCCTCACTGCCATCTACGTCATCCCTTCCATGCTGCCCCTCGCTATCAGATCGCTTTACCCCAGGGTGGTCTTCCCGGTCAGGATTACAGACTGGCAGCAGGCGGTGCAGAAGATAGTCTATGTGGACAGCTTTACCGCGGATGCCTGCATACTTAGATGTGCCTGTTTTATTCATCAACCATGTGAGTTGCTAAATGTTGTACCTTCATTAAATGGAACCATATTGCTGCACTTAGAGGCGCCTCTCTTCTCTTTGATACTCTGTAGCTCCTGCTGGATTTTGCTTCTAATCCCCTTGTGGAAGCGGCTATTTGTAGATGGATATTTTATGGTTATATAACCTATTGCAATGCTATAATCTTTTTATATGGACTATAAACTGAAGGACTTATGAATAAATGGTTGTGGAACGAATCATCTGAGTTTCCATTATTTCTTATGGGGAAATTTGCTTTGATATAAGAGTGTTTTGGATTACAAGCATGTTTCCGGAACGAATTACGCTCGCAATTCAAGGTTTTACTGTATATTAAATATATGTAGACATATATAATATATGTATATATATATATATATATATATATATATATATATATATATAATGTATAAAGTTGGTCATTCACAAGAATTACATGCAAAATAATGGTACCGCTTTCAGCGCCTAAAATCTGAAAGAATCATACTGCCAGGGAGGTTAAGAAGTCAAAGATTGAAGATATGTCCTGCACTCTATAAAGGTTATGGAGTGAAAAATTCAATTTTGCTCTTTAAGAGGCCAAAGACTAAATGAGTTCTGACGTGCTCCTAAGGAGATCAAAGGTTGAAGAACACCGGTCTTGTTGTCTAAGTCAAAGAGTGAAGGCTGTCTATCTCACTCTCTAAGAAAATCAAAAACTGAATAGGTGAGGAGCTTTTAGAGCACCTAAAGACCCATTTACCAGTTTGTGAAATGGAATAGCTGAAAGTAAATTGATTTGTTTGGTGGGAAGGGTAAGAGACCATATACCATGAACTAGAAAACCCTGACAAAAATAGAAAATGAAAATGTTACTATTTAGTCCAAGCCAAAAACACATTAAGGCAGAATAGGGACCTTGCCAAAGTAGCAGCTTTGCCCCCCCATGACTTCTATTGATTATGATAAGGACTGCAATAGGCATTGAGAATCTGCCCCACCGCATTGTCTGTACTCCTATAGCCCCATCAATCATAAACTTTCTACAATATGTGCTCTCTTGTGGAATGGCAGCCAGGTACACAGATTTCCCCCTGGTTTACTGAAAAAGCATGATGGTTGTAGCCAAGCCCCTGAACATCCACTGGGCCATGGGCTCTGGTGCAAACCACCAAAACCTAATTCACACTGAGTAAATTGCACAGTCAGAGCTGTGCCCAGGTTCACAGAGTTTGGTTCACTCATCTCCATCCACCATGCCACAAACTGCCTGACATTAGCAGGTTGGAGAGCGTAAAAAGGTCACACTGATGGTATGAGAGCTAGGAGTGAGCCGAGGGGGGACAGAGGACAAAGGAGAGGGGGAGCAGGACACACACACAGGTCTCTTTAGTGGGAAGACACGCTATGTCACCATGAATTATTGTTAATTTGTAGGAACAGTACACTTAAATCGAGGAAGGCAGGCGGTGCTGGTAATGCAGCTTTATAATGAGATAGGAGAAAGCTCGGACAGAGATGATTCACTCAATTAGCGGACAAGGCTTTTAGTGTCTTGGAGAACGGCCTCATTACTTAGCGGCATCTAAGCACTCGCTTGTTTCTTTTTTCGTGTCACTTAGAAAAGGGTAAATATGATAATCCGAGAAGTGAAAGTGGCTCACGCCGGTGCCCGCGTCTTTCTTAAGTGACGGCAGAAGAATGATTTAAATGATAGTTTTGTTGATGTGACAGACACACAAACCGGCGGCGTCACGCTGAGAGAGGCTGTCAGGACTGTGGCGCACAAGTGTTATTAGCAGGAATTTCTGCATGAAATTGACGCGTTTCACCAGCTGCGAAGGGCGAGATGTCCATTGTAATTTTTTTTTTATTATTTTAAGTCCGTCCAGTGACAAGGCGGCTTGATTGAGTTACACAGTCACGGGAGCTGACATCTGTATTTATAGATATCCCTGACACCTCTGGTAATTATTATCACATTAGATGTCTTTTTTTTTTATATGCTTAGAATGGAACAGACCCATAAAATGTGGTTACTGTCACTTGGTGAGATTAAAGAACAATCAAGTCAGTTCATCAAAAAGTCACAATAGACAATGTAAAATCATTGTTCCATTTGCAGCAATTCCTTACTGTGACCCTGAAGACCAACACTAAGGTTTCTGCAGCTATTTCAGTTTTGGATTGTGGTCTCCTGAACTCTGCCTGAAGTCTGTGTGCAGCGCAAAACCTTCCCACAAATACCATGATCTAAAGTAAAACTTTTAACTACTTTTTTGGCAAAGTTCGGAATAGTTAGAACCCAATGAGGTTTACTTCCTGTCCCAGAGACACAATATAAAGTGAAAAGAACTCAATTAGATTGTGATGACCAAAAAAATTGTTCCCATTGGAAGATTTCTTGTCACTACTTGTTTAGGCAACATTTTGGGTTTCTTGTAACTTTTTGTTGCCAGGGAAATTACAGAGGGTGACTCTCCCCAGTTGAGACACAGAGCAAAAAAAAACAAAGCACTAGTGGAAATTTTTGGTTTCAGAATGTTTATTTGATTCTCTAATAGTTGGTAGGGTGGAATCGATCGTAGTTTTTATACACCGCGGTGACGAGAAAACTCAAAGGAGCAAAATGGAAAGTTTTTCTCGATTGAACAAATTTCTAACAGTGAATATATGACTTGCTGCAGCTTGTAATGCACCTTGTGAACAGCTCACAGCATGCAGTTCATAGGTGTGCACAGCCACTAGGCATTAGGGTGTGCATCCCAGAGCTTAAAAACACATGTGTGTGTGGTATGTACCGGTATATATTTACAGTATCTCACAAAAGTGAGTACACCCCTCACACTTTTGTAAATATTTTATTATATCTTTTCATGCGACAACACTGAGGAAATTACACTTTGCTACAATGTAAAGTAGTGAGTGTGCAGCTTGTATAACAGTGTAAATTTTGCTGTCCCCTCAAGATAACCCAACACACAGGCATTAATGTCTAAACTACTGGCAACAAAAGTGAGTACACCCCTAAGTGAAAATGTCCAAATTGTGTTACATTTGGTGTTATCGCTCTCACTCTCTCATACTGGTCACTGGAAATTCAACATGGCACCTCATGGCAAAGAACTCTCTGAGGATCTGAAAAAAAGAAATGTTGCTCTAAATAAAGATGGCAGAGGCTATAAGAAGATTGCCAAGACCCTGAAACTGAGCTGCAGCACGGTAACCTAGATCATACAATGGTTTAACCTTCTTAGCAGTATTCCCGAGTGTGGCTCAGGGTTCAATTTCAGAGCCAAAAGCGGTAACCCCGAGCCGCACTCGGGGTACTGCCAGAAGCATCGCTGGATCCTGTAAAAGAGGTTACTTACCTTGTCACCGGGATCCAGCGATAATAGCGAGCGGTATGCGGCGGCGGATCTTCCTCCCGATCCTCTCCGTGCCCTGGCTTCCGTCTCCTGCGACGCGACGTTCGCAGGGGGGTGGAACCGGCGGCAAATTCAAATGTAAAACACATCAAACACACTGATACCATTCAAAATAAAATAAATTCACATTACATTGCCCCCCAGTGCCCTTTCCTGCAGTTTTACTGTACTTTTTATGTATATATATATATATATATATATATATATATATATATACGCATATATATATATATATATATGTATATATATATTAGGGATGCACTGAAATTTCGGCCACCGAAATTATCGTCCGAAAATGGGTTAACAGTGCCGAAATTAATATGGCCGCCGTGAGGAAGGAGGAGGGCGCAGCGCAGCGCAGGGCAGGTTTTAAAAGTCCTGCATCTGGCCGGCCGCCCGCCTCTCAATGACGTCCCTACTACTATGATCTCTGCATTAATGAAGGGACATACCAGGCGGGAGGGCGGGGCGAGCGGCCGCTAATAGATAGAACTATGTGATCCTTCCTGTCAGCTCAGCGGGACTGTGAATGAGATCTGATCTGACCTGACACCGGGCGGGGGGGCGGGGGGAGCAGCTGCTAATAACTATAACTATGTGAGAGCTTCACTTCCTTGTCAGGCATGTATCTCCGCTGACAAGGAAGTGAAGCTCTCACATAGTTATAGTTATTAGCGGCCGCTCCCCCCGCCCCCCCGCCCGGTGTCAGGTCAGATCAGATCTCATTCACACACAGTCACAGTCCCGCTGAGCTGACAGGAAGGATAACATAGTTATATCTATTAGCGGCCGCTTGCCCCACCCTCCCGCCCGGAGTGTCAGGGAATTGAAGAGAAGTGAAGGGCTCACATAGTGACAGATATTAGCGGCCGCTCACCCGCCCGGTGTGTCACTTCATTCATGTACAGATCGTAGTAGTAGTGACATCACCGGGAGGCGGGCGGCCGGCCAGAGGCGGGACTTTTGAATAATGGACACCGTGACCGGAGGAGCTGAGTGAGTAGGAGAGGGACGCTGAGGCTGATGCGGGGGGGGGGGGAGGAGGGGTGATAGCTGAGGCAGCTTACCATTGGTATTTGTATTAATTATGCAGCATGAGGGGGTTAATGTATTGTCACTGCTGCATTAGTGACCGACCAGTGGCAGTTAATTAACCCCTTTGTGCTGCATTAGTGCAACCAGTATCAGTGCAACCAGTGATAATTAACACTGATACTGGTTGCAATAATGCAGCACAAAGGGGTTAATTAACTGCCACTGGTCGGTCACTAATGCAGCAGTGACAATACATTAACCCCCTCATGCTGCATAATACAAATACCATTGGTAATTAAATTAACCTATTGCCAACCCGTCACAGTACATATACTGTGACAGGGTGGCAGCGACAGGTGTATGTCGCTGCCTGTTTTTTGGCGTATGCCCCCGTTCTATCTATTTTAAAATTATTTTGGGGAAAAAGTCATTTTCGGTTTCGGTTTTCGGCCAATGGCATCCTGCATTTTCGGTTTCGGCCCAATATTTTCATTTCGGTGCATCCCTAATATATATATATATACGTGTTTATATATATATATATATATATATATATATATGTATATATGTGTATAATATATATATATATACAGTATATATATATGTATACTTACATACATACTTTAACTTATTTATAGTTTTTTATTATATTATAATTGATGATTTTGTGTTTCAAACTTTATCATACCCAAGATGTTATAAAGAAGAAGGCACAGTAAAAAAAAAAAGAAAATGTAAATAGTTGGTTTGGGCTGCTCATTATCAAGAATTACATGCAAAATAATGGTACCGCTTTCAGCACCTAAAATCCGAAAGAATCATACCGCCAGGGAGGTTAACAGGACAGGTTCCACTCAGAACAGGCCTCGCCATGGTCGACCAAAGAAGTTGAGTGCATGTGTTCAGCATCATATCCAGAGGTTGTCTTTAAGAAATAGACATATGAGTGCTGCCAGAATTGCTGCAGAGGTTGAAGGGGTGGGGGTTCAGCCTGTCAGTGCATACGCCGCACACTGCATCAAATTGGTCTGCGTGGCTGCAGTCCCAGAAGGAAGCCTCTTCTAAAGTTTATGCACAAGAAAGCCCGCAAACAGTTTGCTGAAGATAAGCAGACTAAGGACATGGATTACTGGAACCATGTCCTGTGGTCTGATGAGACCAAGATAAACTTATTTGGTTCAGATGGTGTCAAGCGTGTGTGGTGGCAACCAGGTGCGGAGTACAAAGACAAGTGTGTCTTTCCTACATTAAAGCATGGTGGTGGGAGTGTCATGGCCTGTGGCTGCATGAGTGTTACCAGCACTGGGGAACCATTAGGGAACATTGAGGGAACCATGAGTGCCAACATGTACTGTGACATACTTAAGCAGAGCATGATCCCCTCCGTTTGGAGACTGGGCCGCAGGGCAGTTTTCCAACATGATAACAACCCCAAACACACCTCCAAGATGACCACTGCCTTACTAAAGAGGCTGAGGGTAAACTTGATGGACTGGTCAAGCATGTCTCTAGACCTAAACCCTATTGAGCATCTGTGGGGCATCCTCAAATGGAAGGTGGAGGAGCGCAAGGTCTCTAACATCCACCAGCTCCGTGATGTCATCATGAAGGAGTGAAGCAACCTGTGAAGCTCTGGTGAACTCCATGCTCAAAAGGGTTAAGGCGGTGCTGAAAAATAATGGTGGCCACACAAAATATTGACACTTTGGGCCCAATCTGGACATTTTGACTTAGGGGTGTACTCACTTTTGTTGCCAGTGGTTTAGACATTAATGGCTGTGTGTTGAGTTATTTTGAGGGGACAGCAAATTTACACTGTTATACAAGCTGTACTACTCACTCACAGTCACATGAAAAGATGTAATAAAATATTTACAAAAATTAGAGGCATGTACTCACTTTTGTGAGATACTGTATATATACATATACTGTATACATACACAAACACAAATAAATGTAAACAAACATTTTAAATAGTATTAAAACATGAACTGTGTCAGTAGGGAAATGGACGGTGTCAGTAGAGCAATGGAAGGTGTCAGTCAGTAGAGCAGTCGACATGTCAGTAGATGAGAGGATGTAGTCAGTGATGGATAGTGGATGGTGTCAGTCATTAAAGCAGTGAACAGTGTCAGTAGGGCAGAGGATGGTGCTAGTAGAGCAGTGAACAGTGTCAGTAAGGCAGAGAATGGTGCTAGTAGAGCAGTGAACAGTGTCAGTAGGGCATTAGACTGTGTCACTAGTTTTTTCTTTTTCTTTTACAATATTTCTAAATTATTTTTTTACATTGTTTCATATTGTTTCTTATAGTTTTTTAAGAAGCCCCTTTTGGGGGCATTGGTGAAATATTAGAAGTCTAAACAGACCCTTGATGTCTTATTTTTGAGACAGAGAAAGGGACTGAGGACAGAGATTCCTTCGTCCCTTTCTCTGCAGCCTCAGCTGCACTAGAAAGTGAATAAACGGGAAGTGCTCTGTGCTGAGCGCCTTTTTGTTCATTCAAAAACTGAAAACTGAAGCAAACACAGTTTACTTTGCTTCAGTTATGAATGAACACAGAGGTGATCGGTACCAATCACTCACTTCATTCATAAAAGGAAGGGGCCAGTAAATTACATATTTACAACTCCCTTTCCCTGCTGTCCATCCTGAAACATCCCCTTGTGTGACATCAGCAGCAACTGGCAGGAGAAGAGAGGAGGGAAGCCAGCAGAGCTGCAGGGTGGGGGAGTGGGTGGGATGATATGGGAGGCTGGGCAGCAGGGGTAATAGGTGCCGCAAAGGGTAATTCCACTGTCCTGGTGCTCCAGGGCCTCTAAAAGTGTTGGGGGCAGTCTGAAAATTAAATATGTCATTTATGCCCCTAGAAAGCCTGAAGGTGCTCCTTGGATTTCGGGTCCCTCTTTGTAGCTAGGCTGTGGAAAAGTCTCATGCATGTGGTATTGCTAGATTTGGGAGGAGAAGCAAAACGTGCTTTGCGGTGCATTTCTAAGTATGCATATGAATTGTGTTAGTAATATCCTATGAATAGACAATTTTGTAAAAAAAAGATCTGTGTGATAGGTAGTCAGGAAATTAGATGCATAATTTATGTCCCTGGAAGGCCTAAAGGTGCTCCTTGGATTTTGGGTTCCTCTTTACATCTAGGTTGTAAACAAACTCTCCTTCATGTGGTATCTCCATACTCGGGAGGCATAGCAGAATATATTTTTGGGTGTAATTGTAAGTATGTCCATGCTGTGTGTGAGATAACTTGTTCAATTAATTTCCTAATTTTCCAAAAAACTGTGACAAAAAATTACAATTTCAAAAAACTCACCATGCTTTTTACTAAATACCTTGGACTGTATACTTTCCAAAAATAGGTAATTTAGGGTTGTATTTGCACTGTCCTGGAAATTTAGGGCCTCAAGAAATGAGCTAGGCCAGTAATGGCGAACCTTGGCCCCCCCGGATGTTTTGGAACTATATTTCCCACGATGCTCATGCACTCTGCAGTGTAGTTGAGCATTAGACATGTGCAAGACATTTGTTTTGTTTAGTTTTTATTCAGTATTTAATAAATTCGTTTTATTAAATTTGTTCAATTAGTTTCATTTGTTTTCGGAATTTGTTTAGTTAGTTTTATATTCAAATTCGAATTAGAAAAAATCTGACCGCATTTGAAAAAAAATATCAAATTTATATTAAATTTTTTTTTTTTTTTTTATTTAAATGCAGCTGTTGCTTTAGGCTATTGATGTTGACTGTCTAACAATTCAAACATTAGAACAAAATAGAATAAAATAGAAAAAAAACAAATTCGAATACAATGAATTTGAATTAGAATATAAAAGATTAGAATAGAATAGAACAGAAAAGAAAATAAGAGAATAGAATAGAAAAATAATAGAGCAGAATAGAATAAAATAGAAATAATATATAACCATCTTCCAAAATTCAAATTTTGAATAGAATGACTTCATATTTGAATATGTGCACCCTCCTATGTAGGTGCTAGGAAATAGCATATCGTGGCCCTGTCTGCTTATCAGGGGGGCCTGATCATTCATCTAGGCTGTCATGTGCTTCCAGGTGTTTCTGTTGAGCTTGGGGAGTCTCCCCACTGTATCCAATGGGGGCATTGTTGGGCAGTGGAGGAAACCTGGCCAATAGCACACCAGGGCTTATATTAATCTCAGTGGGCAGAACATGCTGCAATGCACCGTGGGATGGGGTATAAGCCTGAGGGGAGCACATGACAGAGCGTCTTTGGCGGGAAGCAAAGTCCCAGGAGGAGGGTGACAGCTATCTCTCCTCCTGTCAGCGCAAGTGAGGGTGTCCTGGGCAGTTGGCCTAAAGGACGATGGTTGAGCTGGGCTGCAGAGAGGGATCCAGAGTACTGTGGACCGAGTGGAGCTGCTTGGCAGAAGTTTCGGAGAAAAACAGTGTCGTGAGTACTTGAAACCGCCCAGGGGTCTGCCTAGGAGAGGGGACCACTCCAGAAAGTCAAAGGGATCCGGGAGCCAGCTAACCAGTAGAGAAGGCTTAGGAAAGGAGGTGCCAGTGTCTAAGCCCTGAAGATAAGTGAGTGAAAGGGGGCGCCGGTGTGGGCCCTGAAGTGTTCAGCAGTGCAGCAGTAGTACAAGTAGCTACCTCAGCAAGGAGTGCTTAAGTGAGCTCAAAGAGGACTTCTTTATGCAAGAAAGCAGTCCAAAGTCAGTTTGGAGTTAACAGGCAGCAAGCCAGCGTTACCCAGCATCAGCCGGCGTTGACCGGCATCTAGCCAGCATCAAGACAGCGCCACTCGGCATTTTTCAGTTGTCCCTAGAAATTTGTGCATAGTTGAGCCAAAGGATTATCTCACTCATTCCTTCTCCCATCCAAGTTCTCAACAAATACAAAAACCCAAAGATACTGGACTGGTCACTGTCTCAGTGCTCACACTTGGAGAACATGCTTAAATGTGCTGTTGTTGCTAGCGGTAACCCAGGCGGACCCATATCCAGCAAAACGGCTGGGAATCCTGCTACATATAGAAAAGACTAGAACAGAATAGAAAAGAATAGATTAGAAAAGAATAGAAGAGAATAGAATAGAAAGGAATAGATAGAATAAAAGAAAATAGAAAGAATATAACAGTTATATTTTTTCTATTTTTTGTTATTTTATATTAACTGTTTTTCTATTCTATTCTCTTATATTCTATTCTATTATTTTCTATTCTAATCTTTTCTATTCAAATTCATTCTATTGAAAGTTAGAATTTCTGAAGATGGTTGTATTCTTTATTTTGTTATGTATTGTATTGTATTATTTTCTTTTCTCTTATTTTCTATTTTTTTATTTTCTATTATTTTGGATTCCATTGTTTTTTATTCTTTTCTAATCTATTTTATTCAAATTAGAAATGTATTCTATTTGAAATTTGAATTTTGTAAGACGGTCATATTCTTTCTATTCTATTGTTTTTCTGTTCTATTCTCTTATTTTCTATTCTATTCTTATCTATTATTTTCTTTTCTGTTATAGTCTAATCTTTTATTTTCGAAATTCCTATTTCTGAAGATGATTAGGTTAAATTCTTTCTATTCTAATTTATTTTATTCTATTATATTTTTTTCTATTCTATTCTTTTTTTCTATTCTTTTCTATTATTTTGAATTCTATTGTTTTGGATTCAATTTTGCACTGTGACAGATGTGAATGGGGCACTAATGCTACCCTGTTTCAGATGTTGATGGGACAATCGTACACTGTGGCAGTTGTTGAAGGGGCACTGATGGTACACTGTGACAGATGTTGATGGCGCACTGGTACACTATTACAGATGTTGATGGGGCACTGGTACACTGTGAAAGATGTTGATGGGGCACTGGTGCACTGTGACAGATGTGCATGGAGCACAAGTGGTACCCTGTGACAGATATTGATAGGACAATAGTACACTGTAACAGATGTTGGTGGGGCACTGTTGCACTGTGACAGATGTTGATGGGGGTACTGGTACTTTGTGACAGATTTCGATGGGACAATGGTACACTATGACAGATGTGCATGGAGCACTGTGGTACCCTGTGACAGATGTTGATGAGGCACTGGTGGTACACTGTGACAGGTTTTGATGGCACATTGGTACACTGTGACAGATGAAGATGGGGAACTGGTACACTGCGACAGATGTTGATGGGGCACTGGTGCACTGTTACAGATGTGCATTGGGCACTGGTTGTACCCTCTGACAAATGTTGATGGGACAATGGTACACTGTGACAGATGCTGATGGGGCATAACTGTTATATTCTTTCTATTTTATTCTATTGCTTTTCTATTCTATTATTTTCTGTTCTATTACTTTGTATTATGTTTTATTATATTCTTTTCTAATCTTTTCTATTCAAATTTATTCTATTGAAATTCAGATTTCAGAAAATACTTATAATATAACCATCTTAAGAAATTAGTATTTTGAATAGAATGAATTTTAAAAGAAAAGATTAGAATAGAATAGAAAAGAAAAGAATAGAAAATAAGAGAATATAATAGAAAATAATAGAATAGAAAAACAATAGAACAGAATAGAATAAAATACAAACAATATATAGCCATTTTTTGAAATTTGAATTTTGAATAGAATAAATATGAATTTGAATAGAAAAGATTAGAATAGAACATAATAAAATAGAATATAATAGTAAAATAAGAGAATATAATAGAAAATGAATAGAATAGAAAATGAATAGAATAGAATAAAATAGAAAGGATGTAAAGGTTATATTCTTTCTATTTTATTTTATATCAATTGTTTTTCAATTCTTTTCTATTCTATTCTCTTATGTTCTATTCTATTCTATTCTTTAAAATTATTTTCTATTCTAATATTTCCTATTCAAATTCATTCTATTCGAAATTAGAATTTCAGAAGATGGTTATATTCTTTATATTTTATTGTATTCTATTGTTTTCCATTCTAGTTTATTCTATTATTTCGGATTCCATTGTTTTGAATTTTATTCTAATCTATTCTATTCAAATTCAAATTTAGAAGATGGTCATATTCTATTTTATCTTATTAAATTCTATTTTATTTATTAATATTCTTTCAGTTTTCTTCTATTATTTTATATTCTATTTTATTGAATTCTTTTTAAGGAAAATCATTTCAAACTATTTCATATTTTCTTTTTTATTCAAATTTGTTTTTGAATTTGATTCAAATTTGTTTTCGAATTCGAATTTGAGTTGAATTTTGTCCGAATTTTGGTTTATTTTGGATTTTTTTGCATGAATTTGTGCATCAATGCGGTGAAGCATGGAGGCGATCAGCCTGTGGCACTAATGAAGTGTTATGGAAGCCCAGATTGCTTTGATAGCGGCCTTCAGCTCATCTGCATTGTTGGATCTGGCATCTCACATCTTCCTCTTAAGAATCCCCCACAGATTCCCTTAGGTCAGACAAGTTTTCTGGCCAATCAAGCACAGTGATACCATGATCATTAAACCAAGTATTGGCACTTTTGGCAGTGTAGGCAGGTGCCAAGTCCTGCTGGAAAATGAAATCAACATCTCCATAAAGCTGGTCAGCACAGGAAAGCATGAAGTGCTCTAGAATTTCCTGGTAGAGGGCTGCGCTGAGTTTGGACTTGATAAAACACAGTGGACCAACACCAGCAGATGACATGGCTCCCCAAATCATCACTGACTGTGAAAACTTCACACTGAACCTCAAGCAACTTGGATTCTGTAACTCTCCACTCTTCCTCCAGACTCTGGGACCTTGATTTCCAAATGAAATGCAAAATTTACTTTCATTCAAAAAGAGGACTTTGGACCACTGAGCAACAGTCCAGGTAAGATGCTTCTGACATTGTCTCTGGTTCAGGAGTGGCTTAACACAAGGAATGCGACATATGTAGCCCATGTCCTGGATACGTCTGTGTGTGTGGTGGCTCCTGAAGCACTGACACTAGCAGTAGTACGCTCCTTGTGAATCTCCCCCAAATACTTGAATGGCCTTTGCTTCACAATCCTCTCCAGGCTATGGTTATCTCTGTTGCTTGTGCACCTTTTTCTACCACACTTTTTCCTTCTACTCAACTTTTCCCTAAAAAGCTTGGATACAGCACTCTGTGAACAGCCAGCTTCTTTAGCAATGTCCTTGTGATTTATCCTCCTTGTGGAGGGTGTCAATCACTTTCTTTATATCAGCAGTCTTCCGCATGATTGTGTACCTTACTGAACCAGACTGAGAGACCATTTTAAGGCTCAGTAAACCTTTACAGGTGTTTTGAGCTAATTATTTGTTTAGAGTGTGACACCATAGGGTTGATTTACTTATGGGAAATCGACTATGCACTTTGCTCCAGAGATTAGTAAATGAGCAGGAGCTCGGTTGATTTCCATCATCCAATTATGTGCAAGCAAACAAATTGCATGTGATTCGGTATTCCTTTCAAAGTGAAGATTTACCTTATTTACTAAGCTCTGGGGCAACTGCGCTTGCAGAGTGCAACTGCACTTTGCAAAGTGCACAGTCTATTTGCCTTTAGTAAATCAACCCCATTACAATATTGAACTTTTTTTACAATATTCACATTTTCTGAGTTATTAAATGTTGGGTTTTCACTAGCTGTAAGCCATAATCATCAGAATTAAAAGAAAGAAATGCTTGAAATATATCCCTATTAGGGTTGAGCGGACACCTAGATGTCCGTGTTCGACGGGTTCGGCCGAACTTTAAAAAAAAGTCCGGATCCGTGTCCCGGACTTTTACCGAACTTTTCCCGGACACCGAACCCCATTGAAGTCAATGGGGACCCGAACTTTAAGGCACTAAAATGGCTCTAAAACACCAAAGGAAAGGGCTAGAGTGCTGCAAATGGCAGCAAAACGTAATTAAGAGCATGGCAAGTGCTCTGCAAACAAATGTGGATAGGGAAATAACTTAAAACAACAAAAAAAAACAGAAAAATAAAACAATGTTCTTCTTCATCTCTGAAGGACGAGGCCCATATGGAGTAGGAGGGAGGTTGAGGTGGTGGTGGATGTGGCGGTGACATAGGCGTGCGCACAGGGTGTGCTGGGTGTGCCTGGGCACACCCTAATCACCTAGGGCACATAGCATTGCCAGTGAGGAGATGGGAAAGATCTCCCTGGGACCTGCTCTGCTCTATTTCTCCTTGCCTACAGGTACATGGCCCCGATACATTACTCTCCCTGCTGGCAAACACATGCATGTGTATTTCAACTTTGGGGTGCACACCTTAATGCAATAGGCTGCGCACACCTATGGGCGGTGTAGGTGGAAGCGGCGGTGGAGGAGGACCAGGGCCGGATTAACAGCATCATGGGCTTGGTGCTGAGGATTTTGAAGGGCCTTAAGGGCCGTGCCTTGCCATGCACCCAGAGGAGGAAGGGTGCAGCCATGCATGCCTAATTCAACATGGGATGCTGTCTCTGAAGCCCATAAACACATCCATGCATCGCCAACTGTCCCTCCTTGTCCGGCCTTCACGCTGTGTGGGGAGGTTCTGAGGGTGCTGCCTGGGGAAGCGAGCATAGAAGCCAGACTTCTGTGTTTACAAGTGACAGAAGAGCGGTAACAGTGAATATGGCCAACCCGGGGCCTATATAAAAGGTAGGGGCCTGGAGCTGCAGCTCCAATAGCCCCTACATTAATCTGGCCCTGAGGAGGAGGACGAGGTAGCCAACACTGCTTCTTTTCAAAAATTTTAAATGAGGGTACACCCCAAAAGAGTGAGAAAGAGCAAAAATGGAACAATGGGTGGGTAAGGTCGGTATCCATTGCTATTCTGCATAAGGTACGGAAAAGTCCCGTGGGATCCATGCCTGGTTCATTTTAATGAACGTGAGCTTGTCCACATTGTCTCTGGACAGGCGGCTGCGCTTGTCTGTTATAACGCCCCCAGCCGTGCTAAATACCCGTTCAGATAATACACTGGCTGCAGGGCACGCCAGCACCTCCAAGGCGTAAAGGGCAAGCTCAGGCCATGTGCCCAATTTGGAGACCCAGAAGTTGAAGGGGGCAGACCCGTCATTCACTACATGTAGGCGTGTGCACACATACTGCTCCACCATGTTGGTAAAATGCTGCCTCCTGCTAAGACGTTCCATCTGAGCTGCTGGTGCTGCTGTTTGTTGTGGCGTGCTGACAAAGCTTTTCCACATTTCGGCCATGCTAACCCTGCCTTCTGAGGTGCTGGCGGTGCCCTGGTTGCGTTGGCGACCTCCTCCTCCTCCTCCTCTGCCTTGTGCTTCCACTGTGGCCCCGCTGTCAGATGGGAATGCCAGCAGCATGGCGTCTACCAGCGTGCGCTTGTACTCGCGCATCTTGCGATCGCGCTCCAGTGAGTGAATTAAGGACGGTACGTTGTCCTTGTAACGGGGATCCAGCAGCGTGGCCACCCAGTAATCAGCACAAGTTAGAATGTGGGCAACTCGGCGGTCGTTGTGGAGACACTGCAGCATGTAATCGCTCATGTGTGCCAGGCTGCCCAGAGGCAACGAAAGGCTGTCCTCTGTGGGAGGTGTATCGTCCGTGTCCTCTGTATCCCCCCAGCCACGCACCAGTGATGGCCATGAGCTGGCCTGGGTGCCACCCTGCTGTGAACATGGTTCCATCTCCTCCTCCAGCTCCTCCTCCTCCTCATCCTCCTCATCCTCCAGAACTGTGCCCCTGCTGGACAATTGCGTCCCTGGCGTTTGCGTGTGCAGGAACCCACCCTCGGAGCCCCTTGCGAATGACTGCCCTGAAAGCCTTGGAAATGTTACCTCTTCATCCTCCTCCTCCTCCTCATCCTGTGCCACATCCTCTTCCATCATCGCCCGAATTGTTTTTTCAAGGAGGCATAGAAGTGGGATAGTTAAGCTGAGAACGGCGTCATTGCCACTGGCCATGTTGGTGGAGTACTCAAAACAGCGCAACAAGGCACACAGGTCTCGCATGGAGGCCCAGTTATTGGTGGTGAAGTGGTGCTGTTCCGCAGAGCGACTCACGCGTGCGTGCTGCAGCTGAAACTCCACTATGGCCTGCTGCTGCTCGCACAGTCTTTCCAGCATGTGCAAGGTGGAGTTCCACCTTGTGGGCACGTCACATATGAGGCGGTGAGCGGGAAGGCCGAAGTTACGCTGCAGCGCTGCCAGGCGAGCAGCAGCAGGGTGAGAACGCCGAAAGTGCGCACAAACGGCCCGCACTTTCTGCAGCAGCTCTGACATATCGGGGTAGTTTTTAAGGAACCTCTGCACCACCAAATTCAGCACATGCGCCAGGCAAGGGATGTGCGTCAAACCGGCTAGGCCCAGAGCTGCTATGAGATTTCGCCCGTTATCGCACACCACCAGGCCGGGCTTGAGGCTCGCTGGCAGCAACCACTCATTTGTCTGCTGTTCCATGCTCCTCCACAACTCCTGCGCGGTGTGTGGTTTGTCCCCCAAACAGGCAAGTTGTAAAACTGCCTGCTGTCGTTTACCCCTGGCCGTGCTGAAGTTGGTGGTGAAGGTGTTACGCTGTCCGGATGAGGAGGCGGTAGAGGATGAGGAAGCGGAGTAGGAGGAGTTAGGAACAGGAGGCAAACTGAAGCGCCCTGCAATCCTCGGTGGTGGAAGGACATGCGCCAAATTGCTATCCGCCTCAGGCCCATCCGCCACTGCATTTACCCAGTGTGCCGTTAGGGAGATATAACGCCCCTGACCGTGCTTACTGGTCCACGTATCCGTAGTTAGGTGGACCTTGGCACAGATGGCGTTGCGCAGTGCACACCTGATATTTTCCCCCACTTGGTTGTGCAGGGAAGGGATGGCTTGCCTGGAAAAGTAGTGGCGGCTGGGCACGACGTACTGTGGGACAGCCACCGACATAAGGTTTTTAAAACTGTGCGTCTCCACCAGACGGAATGACAGCATTTCAAAGGCCAATAATTTTGAAATGCTGGCATTCAGGGCCAGGGATCGCGGGTGGGTAGGGGGGTACTTCCTCTTCCTCTCAAGTGTTTGGGAGATGGAAAGCTGAACGCTTCCACGGGACATTGTGGAGATGGTTGTTGGTGACCCAGGTGGTGGTGTTGCTGACAGATCGTCTGTTTGCGGGGTGGCAGGTGCCGGTATCACTACAGATGTGGCTGGAGCGGCCGAGACTGCAGCAGAAGAGGAAGCAGGATGAGCCAGAGACGTTTCTTGGTTTTGAAGGTGTGTACTCCACTGCAGCTCGTGCTTTGCACTTAGATGCCTGATCATGCAGGTTGTGCTCAGGTTGAGAAGGTTTATGCCTCGCTTCAAGCTCTGATTGCACAGGGTGCAAACCACTCGTGTCCTGTCATCAGCACATTTTCTAAAGAACTTCCACGCTAGAGAACTCCTTTGAGCTGACTTTGGTGCGCTCGTTCCCTTGCTGCGTTGGGCAGTAGCGGGCGTAGTGTCTAGGGCACGGCCGCTCCGCTTCTGCACCCTGCTCCCTCTTCTGCTGTGCTGGTGGCTCTGTGCGACCACCGCCTCTTCCTCCAAACTACTCAGGTCACCTGCATGACGTTCATTCCATGTGGGGTCGAGGACCTCATCGTCCTCCACATCATCTTCCACCCAGTCTTCACCCCTGCCCTCCTTGTCGGTCTCCACAATGCTGAACGCCGCAGCAGTTGGCACCTGCGTTTCGTCATCATCGGAGACGTGCTGCGATGATCCTTGCATGTACTCATCTTGAGAAATAAGTGGTTGGGCATCGCTGCACTCAATCTCTTCCACTTCTGGGGCAGGGCTAGGTGGATGGCCCTGGGAAACCCTGCTGACAGAGTCCTCAAAAAGAATAAGAGACTGCTGTATGGCTTGGGGCTCAGACTGCTGGCCTGATTTGCAAGGGGGTGAGGTGAAAGACGGTTGGACATTGGCTGCAGGTGCCAACTCTGACCTTTCTGCAGTAGACTGGGTGGGAGACAATGTGAAGGAACTGGAGGCACTGTCAGCAGCAAACCAATCTACTATCGCCTCAACTTGTTCTGGCCTCATCACTTCTAGGGGCGTTTGATGCCCTACCAAATACTGATGCAGGTTCTGTCGCCTACTCACACTTGAGGAAGGTGTTTCACTTGTGCGTGTAGCTGGCACAGATCGACCACGTCCTCTCCTTGCAACAGGAGCTCTACCAGCAGCACCACGACCCAGGCCACGGCCCTTATTTGACGGTCTCCTCATATTTCTGTAATTTAAGATCTTGCCCTAGAAAGGTTTTTATTGAATAGCGGAATAGGAAATATGATCCAAAAAAGTGTATGTATCTCGCACGTACAAAACCACACTAGGCCCCAATTACTATTGTTTCTACCCCTAAAAGGATGGATGAGGAGTAGGAGGAGTATGGAACAGACAGCACCCTCAAATCTTCAGAAGTATGAGATGAACCCCAAAAACTTGGAAAGGTGGATCTCACACGTACCGACACAGACTATCCCGCAATTCAATTGATCCTCAAAGGTTTTTATTGAATAGCGGAATAGGAAATATGATCAAAAAAAGTGTATGTATCTCGCACGTACACAACCACACTAGGCCCCAATTACTATTGTTTGTACCCCTAAAAGGATGGATGAGGAGTAGGAGGAGGAGTATGGAACAGGCAGCACCCTCAAATCTTCAGAAGTATGAGATGAACCCCAAAAACTTGGAAAGGTGGATCTCACACGTACCGACACAGACTATCCCGCAATTCAATTGATCCTCAAAGGTTTTTATTGAATAGCGGAATAGGAAATATGATCAAAAAAAGTGTATGTATCTCGCACGTACACAACCACACTAGGCCCCAATTACTATTGTTTGTACCCCTAAAAGGATGGTTGAGCAGTAGGAGCAGGAGTATGGAACAGGCAGCACCCTCAAATCTTCAGAAGTATGAGATGAACCCCAACAACTTGGAAAGGTGGATCTCACACGTACCGACACAGACTATCTCGCAATTGAATTGATCCCCAAAGGTTTTAATTGAATAGCGGAATAGAAAATATGATCAAAAAGAAAGTGTATGTATCTCGCACGTACACCACCACACTAGGCCCCAACTACTATTGTTTGTACCCCTAAAAGGATGGTTGAGCAGTAGGAGGAGGAGTATGGAACAGGCAGCACCCTCAAATCTTCAGAAGTATGAGATGAACCCCAAAAACTTGGAAAGGTGGATCTCTCTCACACGTACCAACACAGACTATCCCCCAATTTAACTGATCCCCAAAGGTTTTTGATTAAATAGCGGAATAGAAAATATGATCCAAAAAAAGTGTATGTATATCACACGTACACAACCACACTAGGCCCCAATTACTATTGTTTGTACCCCTAAAAGGCTAGATGAGGAGTAGGGGGGGTATGGAACAGGCAGCACCCTCAAACCTTCAGAAGTATGAGATGAACCCCAACAACTTGGAAAGGTGGATCTCTCTCACACGTACCAACACAGACTATCCCCCAATTTAACTGATCCCCAAAGGTTTTTGATTAAATAGCGGAATAGAAAATATGATCCAAAAAAAGTGTATGTATATCACACGTACACAACCACACTGGGCCCCAATTACTATTGTTTGTACCCCTAAAAGGCTAGATGAGGAGTAGGGGGAGTATGGAACAGGCAGCACCCTCAAACCTTCAGAAGTATGAGATGAACCCCAACAACTTGGAAAGGTGGATCTCTCTCACACGTACCAACACAGACTATCCCCCAATTTAACTGATCCCCAAAGGTTTTTGATTAAATAGCGGAATAGAAAATATGATCCAAAAAAAGTGTATGTATATCACACGTACACAACCACACTAGGCCCCAATTACTATTGTTTGTACCCCTAAAAGGCTAGATGAGGAGTAGGGGGGGTATGGAACAGGCAGCACCCTCAAACCTTCAGAAGTATGAGATGAACCCCAACAACTTGGAAAGGTGGATCTCTCTCACACGTACCAACACAGACTATCCCCCAATTTAACTGATCCCCAAAGGTTTTTGATTAAATAGCGGAATAGAAAATATGATCCAAAAAAAGTGTATGTATATCACACGTACACAACCACACTAGGCCCCAATTACTATTGTTTGTACCCCTAAAAGATTAGGAGTAGGGGGAGTATGGAACAGGCAGCACCCTCAAACCTTCAGAAGTATGAGATGAACCCCAACAACTTGGAAAGGTGGATCTCTCTCACACGTACCAACACAGACTATCCCCCAATTTAACTGATCCCCAAAGGTTTTTGATTAAATAGCGGAATAGAAAATATGATCCAAAAAAAGTGTATGTATATCACACGTACACAACCACACTAGGCCCCAATTACTATTGTTTGTACCCCTAAAAGGCTAGATGAGGAGTAGGGGGGGTATGGAACAGGCAGCACCCTCAAATCTTCAGAAGTATGAGATGAACCCCAAAAACTTGGAAAGGTGGATCTCTCTCACACGTACCAACACAGACTATCCCCCAATTTAACTGATCCCCAAAGGTTTTTGATTAAATAGCGGAATAGAAAATATGATCCAAAAAAAGTGTATGTATATCACACGTACACAACCACACTGGGCCCCAATTACTATTGTTTGTACCCCTAAAAGGCTAGATGAGGAGTAGGGGGGGTATGGAACAGGCAGCACCCTCAAACCTTCAGAAGTATGAGATGAACCCCAACAACTTGGAAAGGTGGATCTCTCTCACACGTACCAACACAGACTATCCCCCAATTTAACTGATCCCCAAAGGTTTTTGATTAAATAGCGGAATAGAAAATATGATCCAAAAAAAGTGTATGTATATCACACGTACACAACCACACTAGGCCCCAATTACTATTGTTTGTACCCCTAAAAGGCTAGATGAGGAGTAGGGGGGGTATGGAACAGGCAGCACCCTCAAACCTTCAGAAGTATGAGATGAACCCCAACAACTTGGAAAGGTGGATCTCTCTCACACGTACCAACACAGACTATCCCCCAATTTAACTGATCCCCAAAGGTTTTTGATTAAATAGCGGAATAGAAAATATGATCCAAAAAAAGTGTATGTATATCACACGTACACAACCACACTAGGCCCCAATTACTATTGTTTGTACCCCTAAAAGGCTAGATGAGGAGTAGGGGGGGTATGGAACAGGCAGCACCCTCAAATCTTCAGAAGTATGAGATGAACCCCAAAAACTTGGAAAGGTGGATCTCTCTCACACGTACCAACACAGACTATCCCCCAATTTAACTGATCCCCAAAGGTTTTTGATTAAATAGCGGAATAGAAAATATGATCCAAAAAAAGTGTATGTATATCACACGTACACAACCACACTGGGCCCCAATTACTATTGTTTGTACCCCTAAAAGGCTAGATGAGGAGTAGGGGGAGTATGGAACAGGCAGCACCCTCAAACCTTCAGAAGTATGAGATGAACCCCAACAACTTGGAAAGGTGGATCTCTCTCACACGTACCAACACAGACTATCCCCCAATTTAACTGATCCCCAAAGGTTTTTGATTAAATAGCGGAATAGAAAATATGATCCAAAAAAAGTGTATGTATATCACACGTACACAACCACACTAGGCCCCAATTACTATTGTTTGTACCCCTAAAAGGCTAGATGAGGAGTAGGGGGGGTATGGAACAGGCAGCACCCTCAAACCTTCAGAAGTATGAGATGAACCCCAACAACTTGGAAAGGTGGATCTCTCTCACACGTACCAACACAGACTATCCCCCAATTTAACTGATCCCCAAAGGTTTTTGATTAAATAGCGGAATAGAAAATATGATCCAAAAAAAGTGTATGTATATCACACGTACACAACCACACTAGGCCCCAATTACTATTGTTTGTACCCCTAAAAGGCTAGGAGTAGGGGGAGTATGGAACAGGCAGCACCCTCAAACCTTCAGAAGTATGAGATGAACCCCAACAACTTGGAAAGGTGGATCTCTCTCACACGTACCAACACAGACTATCCCCCAATTTAACTGATCCCCAAAGGTTTTTGATTAAATAGCGGAATAGAAAATATGATCCAAAAAAAGTGTATGTATATCACACGTACACAACCACACTAGGCCCCAATTACTATTGTTTGTACCCCTAAAAGGCTAGGAGTAGGGGGAGTATGGAACAGGCAGCACCCTCAAACCTTCAGAAGTATGAGATGAACCCCAACAACTTGGAAAGGTGGATCTCTCTCACACGTACCAACACAGACTATCCCCCAATTTAACTGATCCCCAAAGGTTTTTGATTAAATAGCGGAATAGAAAATATGATCCAAAAAAAGTGTATGTATATCACACGTACACAACCACACTAGGCCCCAATTACTATTGTTTGTACCCCTAAAAGGCTAGATGAGGAGTAGTGGGAGTATGGAACAGGCAGCACCCTCAAATCTTCAGAAGTATGAGATTGTGTTCACTGTACCCCACAAAGATTGAGTTCACTGCACCCCACAATGATTGTGTTCACTGCACCCCACAAAGATTGTGTTCACTGCACCTCACAAAGATTGTGTTCACTGTACCCCCCAAAGATTGTGTTCACTGCACCCCACAAAGATTCTGTTCACTGTACCCCACAAAGATTGTGTTCACTGCACCCTAAAAGGATGTTGTTCACTGCACCCCACAAAGATTGTGTTCACTGCACCCTAAAAGGATGTTGTTCACTGCACCCCAAAAAGATTGTGTTCACTGTACCCCCCCAAAGATTGTGTTCACTGCACCCCACAAAGATTGTGTTCACTGCACCCCAAAAAGATTGTGTTCACTGTACCCCCCAAAGATTGTGTTCACTGCACCCCAAAAAGATTGTGTTCACTGTACCCCCCAAAGATTGTGTTCACTGCACCCCACAAAGATTCTGTTCACTGTACCCCACAAAGATTGTGTTCACTGCACCCCAAAAAGATTGTGTTCACTGTACCCCCCCAAAGATTGTGTTCACTGCACCCCACAAAGATTCTGTTCACTGCACCCCACAAAGGATTTTGTTCACTGCACCCCAAAAAGATTGTGTTCACTGCACCCCAAAAAGGATTTTGATCACTGCACCCCAAAAAGGATGTTGTTCACTGCACCCCAAAAATGATTTTGTTCACTCCACCCCAAAAAGATTGTGTTCACTGCACCCCACAAAGATTGTGTTCACTGCACCCCAAAAAGATTGTGTTCACTGTACCCCCCAAAGATTGTGTTCACTGCACCCCACAAAGATTCTGTTCACTGTACCCCACAAAGATTGTGTTCACTGCACCCCAAAAAGATTGTGTTCACTGCACCCCAAAAAGGATGTTGTTCACTGCACCCCAAAAAGGATGTTGTTCACTCCACCCCAAAAAGATTGTGTTCACTGCACCCCACAAAGATTGTGTTCACTGCACCCCAAAAAGATTGTGTTCACTGCACCCCAAAAATGATTTTGTTCACTGCACCCCAAAAAGGATTTTGTTCACTGCACCCCAAAAAGATTGTGTTCACTGCACCCCAAAAATGATTTTGTTCACTGCACCCCAAAAAGGATTTTGTTCACTGCACCCCAAAAAGGATGTTGTTCACTCCACCCCAAAAAGATTGTGTTCACTGCACCCCAAAAAGATTGTGTTCACTGCACCCCACAAAGGATTTTGTTCACTGCACCCCAAAAAGATTGTGTTCACTGCACCCCAAAAAGGATGTTGTTCACTGCACCCCAAAAAGGATTTTGTTCACTGCACCCCAAAAAGATTGTGTTCACTGCACCCCACAAAGGATTTTGTTCACTGCACCCCACAAAGATTGTGTTCACTGCACACCAAAAAGGATTGTGTTCACTGCACCCCAAAAAGATTTTGTTCACTGCACCCCAAAAAGATTGTGTTCACTGCAGCCCAAAAAGATTGTGTTCACTGCAGCCCAAAAAGATTGTGTTCACTGCAGCCCAAAAAGATTGTGTTCACTGCAGCTCACACACAGAAAAATGGATGTGGATCACTGACACCTGCCTATCTCCAATCCCACACCACACAGCAATATCGATTGTAGTTTGTAGAACACAGTTTCCCTAAAATTCAGCAGACTCTGTCCCTAACAGGATTGAGAAGAGATCGTAGATCAGGATTGAGTGCAGATTCACCCCACCCCCCACACAGCAATATCGATTGTAGTTTGTAGAAGACACTGACCCTATAATTCAGCAGACTCTATCCCTAAAATGCCTACAACTCGCCCTGCCTAAACACTCCGACCTGTCCCTCAATTCTATCCGGACACAAATGGTTTTTTCCTGCCTATCTTTCCCTAATCAGCAGCCAGCACATTGATGTGTGCTCTGTCCCTTAGCTAAGCAGCAGAATGACGCTGCTGCGGCGGCTGCCTCGAACTTATAAAGACTTGGTCACATGCTTCAGACGGCCAATCACAGCTACTAAGACATTTGCAGGCATGGCTGGGATGGCTTAAGGCACACCAGTTAAACGATTGTTGATTGGCTGTTGAAAGCCCGCCATGAAAAGAGCGCCAAAGCATGCAAAACCCGGAAATAAAACGACCGAACACGGATTTTTACCCGAACATACAGTAAAGTGTCCGTGTCCGTGTTCGGGTAAAAAAAATCCAATTATTCGGTACGAACACGAATAATACAGTCCGTGTTCGCTCAACACTAATCCCTATGTGAGTATTGAACCTATATAATATATGAGTTTCACTTTTTGAATTGAATTACTGAAAATAAATGACCTTTTTGATTATTCTAGTTTTTTCAGATGCACTTGTATATTTACTACAGTGTGAAGACTCTATACCTTTTACACAGACTAAATTATATACACTTATTTGGGTTATTTTAACCAAAAAATGTAGCAGAATATATTTTTGCCTAAATTTATGAAGAAAGGGTACTTATTTGCACAATGTTTAAACAGAAACTTGTTCTGTTCTGGTTTTCAAAAATATTGGTCTTTTTTAATTTATATAACAAAAAAAAAAAAAAAAACAGCAGTGATTAAATACCACCAAAGCTTAATCTGTCTCATAAGATATAAAACATTTAATTTGGGTAAAGTGTTGCATGAATGAGTAATAGTCATTCAAAGTATGTGCTGAAACCTGAAAAAAGGCCTGGACAGATGCAGGGTGAAAATGTCTGGACTTGATTACTTGGGTAATTAAAGTATATTTTGTAGGTAAAAGCACTGTGGCATATGTGTGTTGTGCATACAGTAAGTAGGCTCAAGTTATATTTAATTATGACATTTTAAGAGCAGTGGGGCCCACTATTCACTACAGAGTTATATGGATCATTCTTGTCCGTGGAGTGCCCACATGGATGCCCCTGGTTTTTCACAATTCTAGCAATGCCCCAGGTCTACTGGCTGTATTTCATATTAAATGCTATGAAAAACACATTTTGTATACTTATAATGCGATTTCAGCTCTGTTGGTCCTAAACATGCAACAATGCAGGGTGCATTTTCCATGATGCGATGTGTGACAGGTCAGACATCTGAACAGTAATCATTTGCCTCTGCTGTGACCCTGCATTTGCTGTGGCATCCTGGTAGCTAATTCCTGCATCTGAATACTGCTTAAATATCAACGACACCATCAGGTGAAGATTTTCAAAGCAGTAGCCTGAGTATGGATGACTGACGCGAGTTCCATTCCCGACTTGAGATGATTGAAAGCAGCAGCTTTAAAGAAAAAAAAATCTTTGCTCTCCCATAATGAAGACTGACCTGTATGTGGAGTCTTTTACTTGCCCAGGAATATTCAGATGCAGCATATGGAATGGATACGATCCAACTGACACCAAGATACACTTTGTTCCTCATCTATATCGTCGCAGTATTGTTGTCATAAGCAAATCTTGGATCCCATCACCATGTGCTTGGCAACCTACGCCAGGCAGAATTTCCCACCTCCAAATGGAAATTATGATAGAAAGTACCAACCTTTAAAAAAAAAACCTTTTTATTTTTATTTTTTTACTTCATCAAATGCTAATTAAAATGCATGTGAGCGCAGATAATTATACATATGGTTTTGGACAAAAAGCTTAGCCTGGCACTGCATTTGGCTCGATCGTAATCAAAACATTTTGCTTCCATATGGCATTGAGTTAATTACTTTTATTCTCCCTCATCGTCATATTTCTTCTTCTTTTGGATAGTCCGCGGCTCACCTCTTCCTAGCCCTAGCATATTGACGGTGTCGAAAGTCAACGTAAGTGGTGGTGCCAGCGACGGCTGCATTTTGGCTGCGTGCAAATTTTCTCTGGCAGGGAAACTCTTTATAACTGGGAGAAAAAACAGGCCCAATGTCTCTTTGTTAGCACCAGCCAAGAAAAAAGAAATGGCAGTATTTTGCTGTTGTCGTCCCTGAGTATAGATTAACCCCCACGCTCCGACCTGCCGCTGCCACTCCCGGCTCTTAAACCAGTCAGCAGGTCATTTTATGGCAGTGCTTGTGTCAGTTATTGACGAGATTAATGGAGATTACTCAGAATCTCTCTGGCAGATATTGATGCCTCAATGCTGCCTTCAATTTACAGAATGAATTACCTGCAAGAAAGAAAGAGGAGAAAAGACATTGACGGATGTAAATTAAAATTAATACACTTTGTTTAAAAGTCCATCCAGAATTTTCTCTCTGGCTTCATCTCTGACCTCACCTGCAAACTTGCCAGTCCAAACCCACCATCATGGTGCTAGCTGCCTTCAGAAGCACAGTCCTAGGACTCAAAGGCTTGCTCCTGGTAATTTTCAGGCCAGGGGACCCATTCTGTTTATTTTTTTTCAATGACTATTTCATGAAATCCTAATTTTCCTGGCAGACTCCATGGCAGCATACGTATGGGGGTAACTCTGGCTCCTCTTCAATCCCATAGAACCCCACACTGATGCAATAGACTCTGTCAGGAAAACTGAAAATTTCCTATCAAATACATCCAGTAATTTTCCTTTCCTGATGGACTCTAGGGTAGCAAGAGTTCCCTGCCTGTGTTATGAGTAGGCTAGTTATGGAACGCAGCCTCTGGCTCTGAGCAAATATTTATGGGAATGGGATCCTATAGGTCTGGAGAGGAGGTGGGGTTAACCCCCATACATATGCTGCCATGGAGTCAATCAGGAAAGGAAAATTACGGTAAGTATTTGATAGGAAATTTTCTGCTATCTCCACATTATGTTTAATGCTCCAGACCCAACTTTCTCAAACTTTTTGACAATTTTCAGTTCGCGGGGAACCTATGCTTATAACTATTTAACCTCAATGGGAAAAATGTCCCTTCCATTGGTGGCCAGTGGGATGAATGCCCCCCTTTACAGTGATGGTGAGACAACTAAAAAGATAGTTGGTGTCATACAGCTAGCGCTGTAAAATAGTGGTGGCTTCAGAACTTTGCAGGCACCATTATATGGGAGGTCAACAGACACAGCTCAAATAAGCCCTACCTCTACTTATGTCTGTAGGAACTCTAGGGTTCCATGGAACTTTGGTTGAGAATGGCAACTCTAGACAAAATCTCAACTTTTTGTTTTAGTTTTGGAAGCACAAGAAACCCATCTGGGTTTTTTACTGTTCTAAGTCTAACACCTGTAGCTCATCAAGATGTGTGCATGGCCCATGTTGATACCATGTAGGGTTAATTGTAGAGAATAGCCAGCACATAAGAAGTTAAGGTTCAGGTTTGTTTCATGGGAAATGGGTAGCTAAAAGCAATAATGTACTACTAAAGAGTTATTTGTAAAGCTACCTATAAGAGACTATCTGGATTATATAGAATAGCTGTGAGTCATGTTACATTTTAATGCAAGATTTTTTGTTTCTTTTAGATTTTTTTAATTATGTATCTAATAAACAATATCATTTTATTCCTGGGTAGTTGGTGTATCAGGAATGTGTACATACATGGCTCTTTGACAAAATATGGAAGTGATCTAGAAGGTAGCAACTGATTTGTGGTATTAAAGCGGAGTTCCACCCTAAAATTATACTTACCTCCATCTTCTTGCTCCGGGTCACCTGAAAAACAAATGGATAATCGCAATTTTTTTTTTTTTTTTACTTACCTGGTTTAGAAGAAAATATACTCACCTTACTTCCTCTTCCTCCCCTCGGCGGCCACGGCGATTCGTCACTTCCTGGCCTGCAATGATTCCTGGAAGCTGAACGTCATCGCTCCCAGGAATCAATGCGCCTGCACCGGCCCCGACGTCAGTTCCGGTGCAGGCGCCGTCATACCTTGCTACACAGCTTCTGGGCATGCCTAGAAGCTGTGCAGGGATGACGCTGCGGCACCGGAAGTGACGGCGGGGCCGGTGCAGTGCATCGTGGGACCGAAGAAGACGGAAGAGGACACAGAAGAGGATCGCGCTGGCTTCAAGCTGCCCACACCTGAGATGGCAGCGCTGGACAAGACATTTTCAAGGTAAGTATTTCTTCTAAAAGGTAAGTGCAACCTGGATCAGATCAGAGGCTAGCCATTGTGGAATGCACTAGCCCTGACTGTCCTGGAGGTATTTTTATTAAAAAAAACTTTCCCAGGGTGGAACTCCGCTTTAAGTTTTTTGTGGAATGGTTTACTACTTGGTAAAAGTAGTGGGTTGCTAAAAGTGGCAAAGCACAGCTTACTGTGTTGGGAGGTCACTGAAAAAAAAGCACATCTGCCATTCATTCTTATGGATAAATCATTGACCACATGTTCCAGTGATAGAAGGTCTCTCCATGGAAGTGAATCAAACTTTTGCAGTGAGGGACCGGTCAGGTTGACCACACACTGCTGACATGGCAGGAGAGTGGACAGTTGAGTGTAAGACTTTGGGAAAGGAGCAAGGGTGCCAGAAGGGAGTCATTTAAAGGATAACTATATGAAAGTTCTTAAAATAATCCTTTATAGCTCATCTCTTCAAAATGTCCTATCCAATTTCTCTAGTCTTCATCTCAAGGGCAATTCATATGAGGATACACACCTCCCAACTTTATGAGATTTAAAAGGGGGTCTTCAAACTATATCTAAAGGTGCAACTTTTAAAGTTGTGGATAGAGTGGAGAGGCATTAGAATGCCTGTCAGTTTGGGGTTATCACCAGAACAGGAAAATATTGTTAATGTTCCAATGGGGACACTAGCTTTGGTGACCCTGATGACAACAAGGGATTTCTTTAAGTCTGGAGGAATTTCCTCTCACTTCCGGTTTTGGCTGTAAGACAAGAAGTGTGTCAAATTGGACACAGAGGACAAAAAAATGACAGGGGTTGTACCCTCCCTTACTCTATCCAAAATAACAGAAACAGTTGCAGTTAGTTTTACTTTAAACAATGGACAAGCATTCAGTTACACAGACTATGAATAATAAAATGCGCCTAAATTATTGGTTAAATCTTAAGTGCTTTTTTCACCACTACTTTTCCCTTAAACTGATTTTATTTTTTTAATAAGTATAATCATTTATAGCAGGGATAGGCAACCTTTAGAAGTTGAGATTTACCTGGAGAACATGGAGGCTAGCAAAGAGCCCTGGTGGGAAGGTTACTAGGCGACACCCTTTAAACCCCCCACCCCCCCAAAAAAAACTGTTTAGCTCCCAATAAAATGAAGGCGTGAAGAACACATAGTGTGTCACAGTAGTGTCCTCTGCTCCTCATCACATCACCCCCCCCCCCCCACATTAGTGTCCTCTGCTCCCTTTCACATTACCCCCCGCAGTAGTGGCTTTTGCCTCCTTCACATCACCCCCAACAGTAGTGTCCACAGTAGTGTCCTCTGCTCCCTTTCACATTACCCTCCACAGTAGTGGCTTCTGCCTCCTTCACATCGCCCCCCACAGTAGTGTCCACAGTAGTGTCCTCTGCCCCCCCTTAACATCACCCCCACGGTAGTGTATTCTGCCCCTCTGCTCCCCCTATAGCAGTGTCCTCTATCCCCTTAACATCACCCTCCCATCGTAGTGTCCTCTGTCCCCCATAGCACTGTCCTCTGCCCCCTTCCCCACAGTGGTGTTCTTTACCCCCCAATGCAGTGTCCTCTGTCCCTTTCACATCTCCCCCCCCCCCGACTATAGTGTCCTCTGCCCTCCTTCACATCACCCCCCTCACAGTAGTGTCCTTTGCCCCCCTTTACATCACCCTCACAGTAGTGTTTTTTGCCCCCCCTTCACATCACCCCCCCCCCCACAATAGTGTCCTCTGCCCCTTCACATCACCCCCCACAGTAGTGTCCTCTGCCCCCCTTTACATCACCCCCACAGTAGTGTCTTTTGTCCCCCTTCACATCACCCCCCACAACAGTGTCCTCTGCCCCCTTCACATCATCCCCCACAGTAGTGTCCAATGCCCCCCTTTACATCACTCCCTACAGTAGTGTCCACTGCCCCTCTGCCCCCCCCCTGTAGCAGTGTCCTCTGTCCCCTTCACATCACCCTTCCACTGTAGTGTCCTCTGCCCCCCCCATATTAGTGTCCCATGCCCCCTCCCCCCCACAATAGTGTTTTGTACCCCCTTCACATCATCCCTGTAGTGTCCTCTGCCCTCATAGCAGTGTCCTCTGCCCCCTTCCCCCCACAGTAATGTTCTGTATCCCCTAAATGCAGTGTCCTCTGCCCCCTGCACATCACCCCCCCCCCCCTACTGTAGTGCCCTCCGCTCCCTCCCACCACAGTAGTGTCCAGTACCCCCAATGCAGTGTCCTCTGCCCCTTATACATCACCCTCCCCCCACTGTAGTGTTTTCTGGCCCCCCAAAACAGTGTCCTCTGCCCCCCTAGAACCCCCCCCCACTTCAGCGTCCTCTGCCCCTCCCCCTCAGTAGTGTCTTGTACCCCCCAGTGCAGTGTCCGCTGCCCCCCTTTACATCAGTTCTCCCACTATAGTGTCGTATACCCCCCTCATTGCAGTGCCTTTTCCCCCCACAAAGTATATTCTGGCCCCTGAACACACACCCCCCCCGCTGTGTAGATAGCACTTCCTACCTGCCAGCATTTGTACAGCAGAGCAGAGATTAAGAGATGGCACAGTGTTGGGTAAAAAGCGTAAGCGGGAGTTAAAATGGAGTTCCACCCAAAAGTGGAACTTCCACTTTAAATACTCCTGACCCCCTGACATGCCACATTTGGCTGGCATGTTATTTTTATTTTTTTGGGGGGGGGGAGCAGGTACCTAGATTTCATAGGTACCCGCTCCCACTTCCGCTTGGGCCGCCTAGGCGGCTCAAGCGGAAGTTCTCCTTTGCCCCTCCCTGCAAACTTCTGGGACACGTCACAGGTCCCAGAAGATTGCCTGGTCATTGATGACGCGCAGTGCGACTCGCGCATGCCCAGTGCGCACCCACCTGTGAAGCCACAAGCTGTCACAGACAGGTGCCCACACTTGCTATGCCGGCGCCGCCAAGAGGAGAGGGCGAGGAGCGAGGCTTCCGGTGGCCGCATTGCTGGACAGGTGAGTGTGTGTTTATTAAAAGTCAGCAGCTCCACTTTTTGTAGCTGCTGACTTTCAATTAACAGAAAAATGAGTGGAACTATGCTTTACCATTTCATAATAACAAGCTGGCGGTTGGTTGCTAGGACCGCCGAGCAACCAATGACTGTCTCCGACCTCCATCCAGCGCTATGATGTCTCCCACTCTCTCTCTGCAGAGAACATTGGAGCAGTGGAGACTTGGGGGGTCACAATCCACCTGTCGGCTCCCTGCAGTTGACTGGTCAGTCTTGAACGATGGTTTGCCAACCCCCGATTTAGTGGTTGGATGAAAGGCTTCTTGCTGAATCATTTTGGTAGTTCAATAATACATCTAATTACATATAGCAAAAAGCAATAAAGTATATGGGCCATGATCAATAAGACTTTCTACTCTTTGACAACACCCCAAATATCTGATTATAGCAAATTTAAAGGTACTTGTAACTTGATATGAATCAATACATGTTCAAATGTGTTTATCCATTGTTTATTGACAATTATAATATGGATCTCTACTAATAGAATATATACCGTATATGTAATTCTAGAATATTATCCTCCTGAAGAAATAAACCCTTGGTCTAAGAAACATGTAAAGTATATGGTATAGCTCAATCAAAATGTTTTCCTATTGGAAAATCAAGTTTGGAAAAGAACAACCAGGATTGAATCTGAGTATTTGGTTCCTCTGACATACGCTGATAGAATGACACAGATAGAAATAAGAATTGAGGTTAAAGAGGTATTAAATATATTATTTTGAAAAACTATAAAATGTCTAAATATGTTGTACCTGTTAATATAATGATAACTCTATGTTTTTAAATCTTTCTGTCATAAAATTATCAATTCGTTTTAATTATGTTTTAACAGTATGATGTGTGGATTGTTTGTTTCATATTTAAAATGATACTAAAGGTTATTTTTCTTTCCTTGAGCCACTTGACCGCCGAAAGATTTATCCCCGTTCATGACCAGTCCATTTTTTGCGATACGGCACTGTATTACTTTAACTGACAATTGCACAGTCATGCGACACTGTACCCAAATAAAACTTGGGTCCTTTTTTCCCCACAAATAGATCTTTATTTTGGTGGTATATGATCACCTCTGTGGTTTTTATTTTTTGCGCTATAAACAAAAAAAGACCGACAATTAAAAAAAAAAAAAACAATATTTTTTACATTCTGCTATAAAACATATCCAATAAAAAAAAGTAAAAAATGTCTTCATCAATTTAGGCCAATATGTATGGTGCTACATATTTTTGGTAAACAAAAAATCCCAATAAGCGAATATTGATTGGTTTGGGTCTACTGTACAAACTATAGGATATTTTTTTTTTATTAGTAATGGCGGTGATCAGAGACTTATAACGGGACTGCGAAATCAGACACTAACTGACAGTTTTTGGGGAGCAGTGACGCTAGTACATTGATCAGTGCAAAAAAAATATGCACTGTCACTGTACTAATGACACTGGCTGGGAAGGGGTTAACAGAAGGGCGATCAAAGCGATAACTGTGTGCCTAGCGTGTAATTTAGTGTAGTGGGGAGGTGCTTCTCTTGGTGGAAAGCATGGATTGGTGTTCCTGCTTTACAGGAACACAGGATCCATGCCTTCTGTACTGATAGAAGGGCAATTTGCCTTGTTGACATAAGCAGACCGCCCTTCTGCCTGTGTACTGAAGCATAGGCTGGTGACGGCAGACATCGAGTTCACCGTACCCGCCGATCAGGTCCCGCTCTGTATAATCACAGCAGTAGCAGGCCGCCGCCGGTGCGCGCGCACACCCCGGACCCGGAAGTGTCAGATCACATACTAGGTATGCAAAGAATATATTAAAGCAATGTTAAACTAAAAAGAAAACAATTATTATAATACAGCATACCAATTATTAGATGTGAAGGCTTAGTTCTCTTTGCAGGCTTTATTTCTTCTATTTTCATCTGGTGATCCAACCAGTAAGTCTGTTATTTTTCAACAGAAAAGTTCTCTCGCAGTTAAAGGGATGAGGCAGACACTGGCAGGGGTGCTTAAAATTATCAGCTTTTATTTATGTATGTATAACCGTACCCCAAAAGGAAAAAAAAACTGTTTGTCTAAACTGATTATAAAGTATTAGCTGGAGCAGTGCCAGGACAAGGTCATTTAGCACCCAGGGCAAAGATGCCAATCTCCCCCCCCCCCGCCTCCCTTAGGGTTAGCAGTAATGCTGCTGTCACCACTCCTGTACGCTTTTTAACAGAGACAACTGGCACAGCAATAAACCATTGTGCCCAGGGCAACCGTCCCTCCTGTCCACCCCTTGTCTTGTCCCCGAGATGGAGTTCAGCTTCAATTTGTAAGTGTATTTAAATCTGCTAGGAGTTCAAAAACTCCCCTCCCCCAAGACTGACAATGCTGCTGCCTGCTGTGCTTCCTATACTCATTCCTCTGGAATTGTGTCTCTCTAATACAGGAGGTATGTTATCGGCCCGATCACTAGGGATGATCAAACTTTTCAAAAGTTTGGTTCGGCCAGAACATCCGAACTTCCCGAAACCCCATTGAAATCAATGGGACCCGAACTTCGGTAATCAAAAAACACCATTTTGAAGCCCTAAAACCCAATAAATGCCCCTAAAAAGTGCCTAGGGTTCTGGGTCATGCCCCAGGGACTATTAATCACACAGAAAAAAGTTCTTAAAAATTGTCATTTTTGATAGCCAATTATTGAAAAAAAAAAAAAAATAAAAAAAAAAAAAATTCTTTGGATTTAGTATCTGGGGGGGTCTAAAAAGTGTACCTGTGAGGTTTCAGCTATGTAGCATGTCCAGAACCATAAAAAAAAGATTGTTTGTATTATGTCACTTATAGAACAGGGATATGGCTCCGCTATTTTCACACCTTGCCGGTTTAGTATCAAGCGTTTTTTTTTGGGGGTTATTGGAGGCAGGCAAAACATCAGAACTTCTGTGTAGGGGTAAATATACACACATACTTATATGTATATATACCCATACACATATATAGGTGTGAAAGGAACAGAACACTATACTTGCGCTAATTAAATAATTAACACCAATATGGCTCCGCTCCTATCACACCTATATATGTGAAAGTGTAAAATACATATAAGTGTGTGTGTATATATATATACCCCTATACAGAAGTTCAGATGTTTTGCCTACCTCCAAAGACCCCAAAAAATGCCAAAAAAACGCCAGCTGCAAAAACACACCTGGGCGTTTTTTTTTTTTGGCGCTGGCGTTTTTTTGGGCATTTTTTGGGTTCTTTGGAGGCAGGCAAAACATCTGAACTTCTGTATAGGGGTATATATATATACACACACACTTATATGTATTTTACACTTACACATATATAGGTGTTATAGGAGCAGAGCCATATTGGTGTTAATTATTTAATTAGCGCATGTATAGTGTTCTGTTCCTTTCACACCTATATATGTGTATGGGTATATATACATATAAGTATGTGTGTATATTTCCCCCTACACAGAAGTTCTGATGTTTTGCCTGCCTCCAAAAAAATGCCCAAAAAAACGCCTGCGCCAAAAAAAAAACGCCCAGGTGTGTTATTGCAGGGGTTTTTTTTGGGCATTTTTTTTGGGTTCTTTGGAGGCAGGCATGACATCTGAACTTCTGTATAGGGGTATATATACACACCTACACATATATAGGTGTGAAAGTAGCAGAACACTATACTTGCGCTAATGAAATAATTAACACCAATATGGCTCCGCTCCTATCACACCTATATATGTGTAAGTGTAAAATACATATAAGTGTGTGTGTATATATACCCCTATACAGAAGTTCAGATGTTTTGCCTGCCTCCAAAGACCCCAAAAAATGCCAATAAAACCGCCAGCTGCAAAAACACACCTGGGCGTGTTTTTTGGCGCTGGCGTTTTTTTGACCATTTTGTGGGGTTCTTTGGAGGCAGGCAAAACATCTGAACTTCTGTATAGGGTTATATATGTACACACACACACACTTATATGTATTTTACACTTACACATACATAGGTGTTATAGGAGCGGAGCCATATTGGTGTTAATTATTTAATTAGTGCAAGTATAGTGTTCTGCGCCTATCACTCCTCTAACTTATCTTTTACCTTTTCCATCAGCTTATTCCCCACAGTTACAACCGCTTGTAACACCTGCCCCACCCTATTAGGTTGTAAGCTCTTCTGAGCAGGGCCCTCCTAATCCTCTTGTATTTTATTGTATTGTAACTGTAGGGTCTCTCTTTTATAGTGTAAAGCGCTGCGTAAACTTTTGGCGCTATATAAATCCTGTATTATGATAATAATATTAATTATAATAATAATAATAATCAGCTGCACTTGGAAGAATGAAAATTCTGCCACCAGTTCAAGATGGATGGAATTCTTTACCAAATGAGGGCGTGATGGCAAAGGCAATACTGTAATAAAAAAAAGAATGGATTATTTTTGTGCAACTAATAATATCCATGGTCACAATTTCTAAGGAATAAGAGAGAAAACTTTCCAATCCAGGAACTGAGCCAAGTGACCTTGGGGGCTCATGGAGAAATTTTTTTTCCTCTTGTAAGGCAAAATTGGCAACATTTGCACAGTTGCCTTTCTATAGACCGATCTGGGAGAATTTGTGAGGGTGAGCGCAATGGACATCCGTTATTTTTTATTTTTTACCCTGTTAACTATGTAACCTTATTCCCAAAAAGAAGAGTTGCCTCATGTAAACATTTGTATTTAGCCTAAGGGAGACATGGAGGAGGCACTCTACAGACATTGCGAGTGCTAGGATAACCAGTAAAATAGCAGAGGATTTCCTGTCTGTCTATAACAGGGGTCTCCAAGCTGCAGCCCTTTGCTTGTCTTTATTTAGCCCTTGGGGCACTATTCATCCTACTGATATGAGACACTATTCTGCCCACTGACACCAACAACGGGGCATAATTCCTGCCACTGACATCAACAATGGGGCACTATTTCTCCCACTGACACCAACAATGGGGCATTGTTCCTCCCCCTAATACCAAAGATGGGGCACTGCATAAAAATGTAGCAGATTTCTACTGATGGTTGTGAAGATGCATAGATAGTGATAGTAATCACAACCATCAGTAGAAATCTGCTACATTTTTATCATTATACTTTTTCACAGTTGTCACAGTATGACAGGTTTGGAAGATAAATCTCCCCACCACACATGGTTCATCCACCTACCATGGATCCCCCTCTCTGGTCTGTCAATCCTCTAGGACCCTTCAGCTCCCGGGTGAGACACGATGTGCCGCCTTTCCACACTAGCCAATCTTTTCCAATCAGGTATTATTTACCCGTGAGTATTGAGCACTCTTTGGAGTCCTCACTATTGGATTGAATATTCTTTCTACTCAAAATGTTCCCTATTCTATACTGCATACTCCAATATTTTATTTTCTTGTAGATATATTTTGAATCAAATTGATCTCTGAAGAAGGGAGATACTGCTCCCGAAACGCATCAGATCATGATGTCATATATCCTACTCTCATGGAATTTCCTTATATACCATTCAGGCTATCTATGTAATCAAGTGGCTACACCAAGATATTTACTATGATGTGATGGAATATTGTTCATGTTGTATACTATGCATATACTAGCTACAAAGCTACATCATGTGCTATTGGTAGTACATGTTATTAATTTTACTCATACAACTTGTCCATTTATGCAATAAAAATCCATTATTGTTTTACTCATGCATTATGTACTCTTTGATCTCCAGCCACTAAGCACAACCTCATCTAAAGTCCCGCGGGCCAGTTCTCTTTGTTTCTATATGTATTTAGGGATGGAGGTGTGCTTTGGTGGTAACCAGACCACTTTTCTTTGTTGTACTATGTATTATTGGTTCCCTTTTATTTCTTTGTACTTTTTGCCCAAAAAAATCACAATATGTAAACTTCTTCAATCTCAGGGATTTGCCGTAAACCCAAGGTAGAGGTGAACCCGAACTTCATCCCTAGTTGCAATCAGTGAACTCCAGTCTTAAAGCGGAGTTCCGGGCACAGATGTAATTTTTTAAAAAACATACCCCCGGGACAGTCAGGGCTAGTACATTCCACAATGGCTAGCCTCTGATCTGTCCCGGTTCGCACTTACCTTTTAGAAGAAATACTTACTTATAAAATTTCTTCCACAGCGTTTCCATCTCTCTTGTGGGCAGCTGAAGCCGGCGCGGTCCTCTTCTGCGTCTTCTTCCGCGTCTTCTTCTCCCAGAATGCGCCGCACCGGCCCCTCTCGTCACTTCTGGTGCGGCGCCGCATTCCCAGAAGCTGTTTAGCAGGGGAATGCGGCGTCGCCCGGAAATGACGTGCAGGGCCGGTGCCTTCGCATTGATTCCTGGGAGCGATGACGTTCAGCTCCCAGGAATCATTGCGAGACAGGAAGTGACAGCGGAGCCGCGGCGCTGAGGGAGGAAGTACCCTGAGGTGAGTATTTACGATCTTCAATTACAAGGTGAGTTTAAAAAAAAAAAAACCCTAACTATCCAATTCCTTTTCAGGTTGTGCAGAACTAGCGGATGGGCACAAAAAAAAAACATCGATTTTGTGCCCGGAACTCCGCTTTAACTTCAGCCTGGCACAGTCATACAGACTCATCTGCTCTACTAAAATTGCTTATTCTGATTTCATTGCACATTGTGAGCTTCTCACAGTGTGGATTAGAAGCTGAAGCAAGTCAGCTAGAGCCCACCAAATTTAATGACTGAAGGTCAACCACTATCATCTAATCCTTTTCCTCCCCAGCCTTACTGTTCCTGGCCCACCCTGTTTTTAATAGAGAAGCTCAGAGCCCCATTGATAACATCACTGGGTCTAAAATAAGATTTGTAATGAAAACGCAAATGTTTTATTTATTAACCCCTTTCCGACCCATGTGCTTCCTCGGGAAGTGGTGCTGTTATCTGGATGATGGCTGAAGCTACAGTCCTCATCCAGATATCAATGTTTAGTTCCAGCAATGGACTTTTTAGAAAAAAAGTGACTAGAGAGTCTAAAAAAGTAGTAAAGAAGGGGTCTGTTGACACGTAACGTCGTTATCGGGCTCTCTCGTACCACCAGGAATCCAGATGCCGCTGCCAGCTGTCACACCTGCTGCCCATAGAGACGAAGGAAGAACTTCCATTTCCCCATCTCCTCTATGATGTATGAAACCAGAAACAGTGAGGATTTTGCCACTTTCTGTTTTGGTCTTTTGTTTTAGCTAGTACTGGCTAGCAAAGCAGCCGATCAAACCAATTTTGGATTTGGAAAAATTGCTTTGGAGGGCAAAGAGAAGATCTAGGATCTAATAGACCCCAAAGCTCTCCATGAAGTGGACTTATCACAGCCTATGCTATCACAAGGGATGTTGTTCACTGCTTTGTGCACTGGTGCACAGTCATATTGGAACAGGAAAGGGCCATCACCAAACTGTTCTCACAAGGTTGGGAGCATGAAATTGTCCAAAATGTCTTGGTATACTGCAGCCTTAAGAGTTCCCTTCAATGGAACTAAGGGGCCAAGCCCAACCCCTGAAAAACAACTCCCACACCATAATCCCCCCTCCACCAAATGATTTGGACCAGTGCAAAAAGCAAGGTCCATAAAGACATAGATGAGCAAGTTTGGGGTGGAGGAACTTGACTGGCCTGCATAGAGTCCTGACCTCAACCCGATAAAATACCTTTGAGATAAATTAGAGCTGAGACTGCAAGCCAGGCCTTCTTGTCCAACATCAGTGCCTGACCCTGACTAATGCGCTTCTAAAAGAATGGTCAAACATTCCCATAGACACACTCCTAAACATCGTAGACAGCCTTCCCAGAAGAATTGAAGCTGTTATAGCTGCAAAGGGTCAATATTGAACCCTATGAACTAAGACTGGGAAGCCATTAAAGGTCATGTGTGCGTAAAGGCAGGCGTCCCAATACTTTTGACAATATAGTGTGTGTGTATACATATATATATATATATATATATATATATATATATATATATATCATGCCAAATACCTTCTTTTCCCCCTTTCTTTTTTATAAGTGATCACATAACCGCTGTTCTCAGCTGCATAAGGAGCTCAGAGAGTTGGAGGAGGAGAAATGGCAGCACACTAGTTTTCCCAGTGAATGACTGTGTGGGCGGGGCACAACAAGTCTGATTAATGAGAAGAGCAAGCTAAGTTCCCAGCACAGCCAGAAAAAATGACAATGCTGTGCTCTCATGACTAGTGTGCTCAGTTTTTTTTTTTTTTTTATAGGAAAGCAAGGGGACTGACATTAACACCAGGGATTTCACACAAAGGAAGCAATACAAAGAGAACAGGATACTTTTTCATACAAGTACATGGTACAGCAGACACATATCAGGAATATGAAATGTTGGGTTTACATATTCTGTAATTTCATTAGCACGTTGATGAGGGGGGAAAGGGGAATGAGGAAAAGCAAAATATAAGTAGAATAAACTTGATTTTTAAATTGGGCATTAGAACAAGATATTAACACATTAAAGATATTAATTAAAAAAAATATATTGATTGTAAAGAAAAACAAATAACGCATAAAAAAAAATATTTGTGTAAACTAAACTTTTGCAAATTGGTTATTTAAGGTAGCCCTTAGGTCCGGACTTTATATCTTCCCCTAACATACTTTTATATAAAACTCAAAAGTGGAAGTTCCGCTTTAAGTGTTTAAGTGCTCCTGACCCCCTGACATGCCACATTTGGCGCATGTCATATTGTTTTGGGGGGGGGGGAGCAGGTACCTATATTTGACAGGTACCCGCCTAGGCGGCTCGAGCGGAAGTTCTCCTCTCCCCCTCCCTCTCTGCAATCTTCTGGGACACGTCAAAGATCCCAGAAGATTGCCGTCCACTAATGACGTGCGGCACGAATCGTGCATGCACAGTGCGCACCCAAATGTGAAGCCGCAAGCTGTCACAGCGGGATGGCGGCACCGTTGGGAGTAGAGGGAGAGAACCGAGGCTCCCACCGACTGCATCGCTAGACTGTGGGACAGGTGAGTGTGTATAGGGGGTGAGATTTATACCAGCGCTATGGAGCCTTAGTACATTTATTGGACTATTTAGATTGGTGGTTTAAGCTGCCGCCAACCTACCTCTGAGGTAGTGTGTAAGTGATAAAATGCAAGGTTGTTGGTGTCGGCGCTACCACAGTACAGTATTAATATCGTGAAGAAAAAAAGGTCCAGATGACGTCGTAGTGACGAAACGCGTAGGACGTGGCTTATTACGTTAGTACGTCACTTCCGGTAGCGGTGGTTCAGAACGGTGGAACACGGAAGTAGCACAGCCCGGCGGACCCTGCATGCTGAAAGTGAACTCCCCAACTGTGAGTGGATGCGGTACTTGCTTTAAACTTTAACACTATATACTACGCAATGGAGGCTATTTTGTGTTGCAGCATCTGATGGGAACCGAGCTACCTGCCAAAAGTGTTCGGTAAGCATTTCTTTGCACCTAGTGGAGATCCACAGGCGTAAGGTCTATCACTAAACGGCAGAAAACTGAGCACTTGGTGCATTGGCACATATTTGTATAAATAGCACTAAGCACTTTTCATATGTAAGTGGTGACACCATATGGTTTTATCATGCACTTTTTATGATTTTTTGGATGATATTTTTACCGGTTTTACAGTTTTATGCTCACCAAAATGCACAGGTGAGTGTGTGTTTATTAAAAGTCAGCAGCTACACTTTTTGTAGCTGCTGACTTTTTTTTTTTTTTTTTTAAATTTCTATTTATTAAGTTTTGCACAAAGAAAAACAAGGCCATAAGGGGGCATACCCCGGCCAACCAACAGACAAACAATACAACCCCAGAAAAACCCACCCAAACCTTCCCTCAACCAAACCGCTCAGTCCCTTCCATCAGAAATCAGCATTGAGAAAACAAAAAAGTCCATATCAGGAACATTGGTCTCCGTTCTCTCTCCCCATGACCCCATCAGAGTTTAGGCCGTGTCGGGCTCCGAAAGCCCGCTCGTCAACCATGGATCTGGAATCCACCCAGACCCGCCAGACCTTTTCATATTTCTTAGGGCAATTCCTAGAAATATAAGTCGCCTTGTAAAGCGGAACTACCGCATTAACCAACCCCTTCCAGAAGCCGTGGAACTCCGCTTTAAAGTACATTCAAGTTTTTTCTATTCTGGGTAACAGATCTACAAGAAGTTATTCTTATACAAGCTCAGAAAAATTCTCCAATTCAGCTGAGCCTACAAAGTCCACATAAATTGTATCATTTGAATTTGCCTGTTGCAATGGAACGCTCACACTCCATATCATCCAGTAGGGGCGCTATTTCCCCCGAAACTTCCTTGCTAATGTTTCCCTTTGTGCCCTGCTGAGCCTGCTATTAATAAATGATCAATACAAATAAGCAGAGAATGCAGGAATAATAAACAGAACGGTGCTATTCTATGTTTTATCGAGCACGGGCAGACAAGTAAAGCAAGAAGAGTCCAGGCTTATCTGAGGATTTTGATCCCCTTTAAGCAGGTCATTGATTCCTACTGAGGAGCAGAAATGATTTGTATGTCATTGTTATGTGACGACCACACGGAGCCTCTTCTAGAGGAGATGCAGGATTGTTCTTACAGTGTGAGAGAGCATTAGTGGTATTGATCTAATAGCCCTGACAAATGAGACAGAACTTTGCTAATAGCATCTCATACCGGGAGACTAATGTCAGTGTCTATTTAAAGAGCTATTGTCACTCCCCTAGACCACAGAGGTGGCCCCGAACCGGAGCTCCGCTAGGAAATATACAGCTATTTAGACCGGTAAGTAGTCAGCAGGAGGTGAAAGGACCAGTGCACAAACTCCACCTTTAAGACCTCCATGGAACATTTAAAACAGATTTTATATCGGCTAGTAAAAGCATACAGGAGCCCGGTACATTTTTACAAGCTGGAATAAATGCTGTTTCCACAGAAATCCTAGAGCCAATTTGCTGCATAGTGCAGCCACTAAGTAACATGGTCTGTAATTGCAACTTTTTTTTTCTTATTGTTAGAGTTTAAACATCAGATACTTTTTTCATTTCACAGCTGAACTTAGCAAAAATACTTTCATTTAAATTAGGGATCGACCGATTATCGGCAATGCTGATATATCGGGGGCCGATATGCACTTTCCCCGATATATCGGAATCGGCCCCTGAGGTTACCGATATTGCCGATATTTCGGGAAAGTGCTGTACCGGAGTTATGCCTGCAGCTAGAGGCATCACCCCGGTACCATAGTGCGACGTCCAGACCGTCCATAGTGCGACGATCGGCTGTCTTGTAATGACAGCCGATGCGGCTGAGAAGCCACTCGGCTGTCATTCCAAGGTGCAGGAGGGGACGTCTCCCCCCTCCCGCCGCCTTCCGCGGCTCACCCGGGTCTCCCTCGGGCATCCTACCTGCACGGCCGCTGAAGAGAAGACCTGATCAAAGCCGCATTCAGCTCTGATCGGGTCTCCATGTAAAATCCCGGAAGTGATGTCATGACATCACTTCCGGGTACTCTGCGGCAAATTCAAAAAAATGTGAGCATTCAAAACAGCCAAACTTGGCATTTTGAATGCTTTTAAGTGCAGAGGAGGGGTTTGGGGTCTTTTAGAACCCCAGATCCCTCCACAATAGTACCTGTGAAAAATAAAAAATTAAAAAAATATATTTTTTTTAAATGTCAGAAAATATCAGACAATATCGGCCGATACTGATATCTGATGACCAAAATATCGGTATCAGCACTAAAAAAAACGATATCGGTTGATCACTAATTTAAATTACTTTCATTTAAGTTTAATCCCCAATAACCACAAAGGATATAAGTCCACTTTGTGTGCACCTAATGCCTTTACAACCCCAGATAGTACCTTCTTACTGTAGCAGTGAGATCGTCCCTGTGCTATACATAGTCTGTGCAGAGAGCAGAGCTGTGGGAGGGACCCATCAGGCCCCGCCTACTACAGACTGCTTTCAGAAACAGCAGGAAAGATTCAAATAAGAACACATAAATCTTGTATTTAGACAATATTTGCTTAACCTTGAGTTCAGCTTTAAAGTGGTTGTAAGCCTAAAAATAAATAAATAATCCTGTTCCTTTAAAGCAGGATACACAGCATAGTGGTTGTGCTGTGTCATTTGTCCCCCTTTATGTTCTAAAAAAAACCTGGTTGATCCTGCCTGCTCCTGTGTCCCCCTATGTAAATTGACCACAGTAATCATGGCTGCTGATCCCTGATACCGTGGTCAGTTTAAGTGACTCTGTCATCTGCTGCTTTCCTCTCTCCATAGTTTCATAGTTACATAGTTAGTCAGGTTGAAAAAAGACACAAGTCCATCTAGCTCTACCAATAAAAAACAAGAAAACCCAACCATACAATCCTATATACACAATCCTATACCCGCAGTTGATCCAGAGGAAGGCAAAAAAAAACCTCCTCCCTCCCTCCCTGCCTGTTAGCTCAGGAGTCTGTGTGTGATTCATCTCCTCCCTGCCCCTCCCCGCCGCTATAGCTGTAGAAATAATACTGGAAAATCCTGTAATCCCCTCTCTTACAGGAAGATTTAATGTGCAGTAACTGTTTTTAAAAAAATATTCTGCTAAATACCTTTTTTACAGCGCCACTGGGCGCTCACATGACCTCGCTCCGCTCTTCTACTCGTCCTCCCGGTTGACGCTAGAGGGGAATCTCAGCCCCTCCCACTGTAGTGCTCAGATTGAGGAAGGAGAGCACCGGCAGGTCACGTGAGCGCCCAGTGGCGCTGTAAATAAGGTATTTTGTAGAATAATTAAAAAAAAAAAGACACACATTATATCTTCCTGTAAGAAAGGAGAATACAGGATTTCTCAGTAGTGATTTTAAAAACGGCTTCAAGGTTGTTCAGGCAAAGTAATGTGTCAGGGAAATATTTCCAGGTATTTGTTACCTATCACAAATCTGCTTTCCTCTCCAGAAGGACAGAGCTATCTTTGTTCAGCTATTATCCAGGGTCACAATTTACTTCCTGGACTAAGATGACTGCTTGGAGATGACACAGTCATGTTAATCCTGGTGTCTGCGCAGTTCTTAGATGTGTTCACAAATGTCTGACACAAACCAGCCCCTGCTGCAGCCTCTCACCTTGTAAATTGCTCCAAAGTTACATTGTTACGGTCTGTTCATGGGGGGAGGAGACAAATGTTTCTTCTTGCCCGCAGCAGACTGATGACATAATGTCAAGATTTTTTTCTTGCGGACTTGTAAAGAGTTTGACAGATCCACTTTAAACAGCCTTTGATAATGCTTTCTATCATAAGGGATGAGTACACAGATTCCGGCCAGCTTTCTCAGAGTGTGGGTGAGATGGAAAGTGCTATTTGCTGTTGAACCCATCTTGCTAAAAGGAACTGGAAAGCTGGGTAAGAACCACCTACAGTATTACTTAAGTTCCAGCTAATTTTCTGGCACTACCAGAGCCGCAGAGTGCCCCTCCACACTGAATGATCATGACGCCCTGCCAACATACAGGAGCCAATCATTGCCCTTATAATCAAGTACTGCTAGCTTACAAATATTCTGTATAATATGTATGTTCTATGTCTTATGTCTTATTTTTAGTTTTGGAAAACATTTCATTCAGTTTGCCTTTCTGACATTTGGGATGTTGAGGATGTTAGTTTTATCTAATCCGTAGCTGGTGTCTTAGATTATGATCAACGAGGTATTTCTCTTGCTAAAGGCTAAGCAATGAATGGAAGAGCCGCAGTGCTCTGTTTGAGCTGCCTACTCACCACCAGCATGCAGGTAAAATGGACACGGCGAGGGTTTGGGCATGTACAGTGGGTGATAGCCTAAGAACCTGCATTTTTTAATTATTAAAGCGGAGTTCCACCCAAAAGTGAGGGGGGGGGAGGAATGAGGAAAGGCAAAATAAAAGAGAAATAAACTAAATTTCTAGATTGGGCATTAGAACAAGATATTAACATGAAAAAAAAAAATATTGATTGTAAAACAAAAACCAATTACTGTATTTACAATTACAATATTTGTGTAAACTATACTATAGGGTAGCCCTTAGGTCCGGCCTTTTTATCTTCCCCTAACATACTTCAATATTAACCACTTGCCGACCAGTCACGTTGACTGTACTGCGGCAAAGTGGCTCGTTCCCGTCCAGCGACGTAGACCTACGTCGCTGGACTCCTCCCCTTGTGGGGAGGATCGTCGGGGAATCGAGTCTGGAGATCCGCCCGCTTGTGTAAACAAAGCGGGCGGATCTCCTAAGTGACAGACAGGGTCAGATTGCAGGGTTCAGCATAGCTGAACCTGCGATCTGTCCCTGTGTCACTCAGTCACCTCCCCCCACACACGTCAGTAAGCACCAGGCATACATTAACCCCTTGATCACCAATAAAAATTAACCCCTTCCCTGCCAGTGTCATTTTTACAGTAACAGTGCATATATATAGCACTGATTACTGTAGTAATGTCACTGGTACCCCCAAAAGTGTCAAAAGTCAAAAACTTAAGATGGCATAACTATTCCTCCATGAGGATTGGATCAAGGGGCACCACATGACCCATACAGCCATTTCTTGGAACCCTAACACCAACTTTCTTTTAAAACCATATGAGGCAGCATAGGTTCTCGCTGTTCTAGAAGGGAGCTACCCCACAACACAAGGATTAAAACAAACATATTACTGGTGACCGACACCCTTGAGAAAGGCTCCATATGAGCCGAAATGCGTTGGGAACACAGGAGACCCTCTCTGATCAGAAATCCCAAGCATACAGCATGGAATGACAGAGAGACACATTCTTTAAGTCACCATAACCACGTGTCACTATCCTTCTACCTATCTCACCCCTTCACTAGGGTCTATAACCCTACACTCCAATATGTACTTACCTTGTACATTGTTTTATTATTAAATTTTATTATTTATTTTTTTCAATATTTGTTCGAATATCATTAATACCTGCCTTAAAAGTCCCATTATAATCGGCTTGAGGTCCCAACACACATATACAATTTACCCAGGGACGACGGCAAAACCCAATTACAGATAGGATAATAGAGATCAAATCTTTCCCGCAGCTTCTAATAGACACTGTGAGAATCTCACAGTATGCACTGAAACCAGAGTACGTAATTTCAATACAGGAGAGAACCCTGCACAACTGTAGAAGGCTAAAGGTAGGGCTGGAGTTTAGCTTTGGATTTTGGATGGATTAGGTAAGGGTTAGATCCTCTGTCTAGTTTTTACTGTGCCCTATTCGCTGCTAGGAAGGGTTCTTTTCCTTCCTCTCTCTTGTTCCAGTGGCACCCTTTGTATTGTTTTTTTTAAGGGGGTGTCACCGAGACAGTAAGAGAGGTTGAATCTTTTGAATAGAGGTGCAAGCAGCAAAAAAAAAAAAAAAAAAAACTGCCGAGGTTCCAAACCATATACAGAATTTCAAATTACCCGTAATAAAAAAAGAATCTAAAACGTTGCAGCAATGAAATGAGAGATTTCAAACGATAATAGAACAAGTGGAAACAAAAGCAGAGATATTTTTTTCTTTTAAGATAAAAACAAAGAACTTGGTTGGAAGATGTTATAGGCAGTAAGAGTGAAGAATTCTGCCACATAACATTCCCGGGATGAAAATAATAAATGAACAAAAGGCAAAAAAAAAGAAAGCAAAGGATGCGTTTTCTTCTCTTTCCACTTGAACATTAGTCTTAAAACAAACTGGTTTTACTAATTCCCGACGACTGGCCTTGAATTACCTTCTCCCGAGCCTCCTCTGAGCTCTGAGATGAGAGTGTGTAATGGGGATCTGTTAATTAACTAAGAAGCAAACTTGCACGGTGGGGATCAAACGCTGGATGCATCTATTGGCTCCTGCGGGGAAGATGAAATGCACTGCGAACTTTAAAGACTTCCCGTCATTAGAGGGGACCTTGGCTGCTCGGAGCCCAGACCCCTCCTGTTCCAACGAACAATGAGGACAATGAGCGTCAAAATGAAACAGGGCATCCGGGAACAAAAGAACGCGCTACTCACCCACCGCGCCAGAGAGAAGCGTGGAAGAAAAGAGAGTGGAGACGCTTGTTCTTCTCGTCTCCTGTCTACTTTTAATTAATTTATGGCTGCCAGCGACAATCACACGCCGAACACTCAAGAACATTGTGCTGTGTTAAGTCGTTACAAGTCCTGTTTACTCGTAGGCCGGCGGAGGAAAACAGAGAGCCGGACGAGACGCCGAGATGCTGACAGGATTATTACATTTTCAACTTTAATGTGGAAAAGAAAAGATGATCAGAGGGTGCGACAGAGAGTAATCGGATGCGGAGAAGTTATTTAAAGTGGTGCCTGATCATAATGGACTCTGCCATGTTGTGGGCGGGGTCTGTAGAATGCCAATCAGCTCTTGTGGATCTATAATTCATATTGTGTGTGAAGTCAATAGGCAGGACGTCAAAGCACAATGGCCCCTTCAGATCTTTGCGGTCCGTTGCAGTGCATTACTGCACCCAGGTTACATAGTTACCTAGTTAGCGAGTATGAAAAAAGATACCAGCCCACCCAGTTCAACCTATGATGTGTGTGTGTGTGTGTGTTTTCTGTTAACCATACATTGTATACCCCTTTATGTTGTGGTCTTTAAGATGCCCATCTAATAGTTTTTTTGAAACTATCAATGATCCCTGCTGATACCACTGCTTGTGGAAGAGAATTCCACATCCTTACCGCTCTGACAGTAAAGAACCCTTTACACAGTTTAAGGTTAAACCGCTTTTCTTCTAGTTTTAGCGAGTGCCCCCGTGTCTTATTGTATTCCCTTTCTCAGAAAAGTTTGTAGGGTCACCAGTACAGCATTTGTACATTGATATCATGTCATCTCTCAAGCGTCTCTTCTCCAGAGAGAATAAGTTCAATGCTTGTAGTCTTTCCTCATAGCTGATGTTCTCCATTCCCCTAATTATCTTTGTTGCACTTCTATGGACTCTCTCCAGTTCCAGACCATCCTTCTTGAGAACCGGTGACCAGAACTGGACAGCATACTCAAATGCAGCCGGACCAGAGTCTTGTAGAGTGGGAGAATATTTGTTTTATCTCTGGAGTGAATCCCCTTTTTTCTACATGCCAGTATTCTGTTGGCTTTTCTTGCAGCAGCTTGGTATTGCATGCCATTGCTGAGCTTGTCGTCTACTAGGACCCCCAGGTCCTTTTTTATCTTAGATTGACCCAGAGGTTCTCCCCCTAGCGAGTAACTTGCGTTCGTATTTCTGGCACCCAAGTGCATTACCTTGGGTGCCATACATTATACAATCTCCTTGTACAATTTTCCTTTAGATTTACCAAAACCTTATAATATGAGCTCAAACCTAAACACTTTCAATTTGTATGCAATCAGGTAGGCCCTTGTCCTACATAGTTAAAGTTGAATTCAAAGGAAATTGAATGAGAAAATTGCATAATATATGGTTAGCTTTAAACAGATAATTTACAGCAATGAAAGAGATAGCAGACCATGTTCGCCATGTGAGCAGTGGTGTGCTGCACCATGGATATATTAGGCCTTGGCTCAAAATACTGATGCCTAACAAACGCGCCTATAGCATTAATGTGATTTGATTATTAGGTTTGACACACATTTAACATGCATTAAAAATGCTCCCTAAACACCTCTATGCGTATGGGACCAGCTAAAAAATGCACCCCAGATTACTATTTTTGTTGTGAACAATGCCTAACGTGCCATAAACGTGCCGCAATAGCATCGCAAATGTGTGCCAGCACGTTTATGGTGCGCTGCCATACACTTGAATGGAAGGAGTTTAGATGCTTCAACTCCTTCCAAACATGAAGCTTAATTTTTGAAGCGCAGCAATGCAGCCCAAACGCTTCATGTTTTGATTGTGTGAACAGCACTGTGTGCTGTCCTTATTATCAATTGCAGACTCACTAGGAGTTTGACGGGAGTTAAATAGTCCTGCTTTTATTGCCAGTATGAACAAGGCCTTACCTTCTACTCTACTTGTGCGTTGGCATGTTCATTGAATGGCACCACTAACACACATAACAATGCATATTTTGCATCATGTTACCGCAGCTGAATAGTGGGAATCCAGCCTTCGGATTGATGCCCATTGCTTATCTTTAGCCATTATTATATGGTTACATTTACAGAGATGTATCGTACACTATTGGATTTTGCCTTTCCTCTTGTAGTTTTGGGAAAAAGAAATTGTAGCACCCTCCTAGGTAGGTGCTAGGTAAAACACATATGTGACCCTGTTCTGCTTATCAGGAGTGTCTTGATCTGTCAGTTAGCCTGTCACATGTTTCCAGGTGTGTTCTGTTGAGTCTGGGGAGCCTCCCCACTGTATCCAATGAGAGACCTTGTTGGACAGTGGAGAAAACCTAGCCAATAGCACACCAGGGTTTATGACTGTCCCAGTGGGTGGGCATTGCTTCAATGCATCCTGGGATTGGGAATAAATCTGGAGGGAGCATGTGACAGGGTGTCTTTGGGTGGGAAGCCAGATCCCAGGAGGAGGGTGATGGCTGTCTCTTCTCCTGTTGCTGAGAAAGGTGGTCCAGGCAGTCGGTCTAGGGACCAGGGGATGAGCTGTGCTGTAAAGGATCCAGTGTGTGCTGACCAAGTGGAGCTGTGGGGCAGGATTCTTCTGGAAAACAGTATCGTGAGTACCTAAGCATCTGCCCAGGGGTCTGCCTAAGAGAGGGGACCACTCCAGAAAGGTCAAGGGGATCCAAGAGTCAGCTAACCTTGAGTGTTACTGTAAAAGGGGGTGCCAAGTTGTGAAGCCCTGAAGATTAGGGGGTAAAGGGGGCGCCAGGAAGGGCCCTGAAGTTGCTCAGAAGAACAGTCTACTTTAGAGGACAGCTACCTCAGGAAAGGAGTGCTTTAGGAAGCTAAAGGACTCTTTCACAGTGAAAAGACAATGTAAATTAAGCGGCCTAGCCGTGACTAGCTCAACTCAGCGTTACTCAGCATTTAACCAGCGTTATTCAACATTTAGCAGATTGTCCCTGCTTATTGTGCATAGTTTAATTCTGTTGGAGTATCCCACTCATCCTTTCTCCTATCCAAGTTCCTAATAAAACCTAAAAACCAAAGAAACTGGACTGATCCTTGTCTGAGGTAAAACACTTGGAAACATGTCTGAATGTTCTACTGTTGCTAATGGGGGAACCCGTCTTCAGCAGCTCCCTTGGGAGTAGTGCTAGACAATAAACATGTTGGAAAAACAAAATGCATATTATAATAATGTTAAAATTTCCACGTCTTGTCTACATTGGTTGTTCAGGGAGAAATAAAGTAATTTGAAGATTAGGAATGTAACTAGAAATTGTAGGAAACTTTTGACAGGGCCCCAATCAGTGGCAGATAGCTTAATGCCCTCCTTTTTACATCTAACAAACATTGATGGTCAGAGGTGGGCAGCTTAGGACATATGCACACGAGTGTATAATATTATATATATAATATATATAGTGTATATAATATAGCATTCAGAACCTTACTGCACATTTTATACGTAATTGAACGCAGCAGTTTTATATGCTATGGGCCTACACAGTTCTTTTTTGATCAGTATTCCCCTGCAGTGCTAAGGTGGGTAAAATGAAAGTAAAACATTTTGTGCCCTCCTTCCAAATTTGACCATAATTTACATGGTTATGCATGTAAATGTTCGTACGAATATTTCCATGCGAGTAAATGGAATGGACATGGTGATATGTGCCACTGCTTAGTCATTCAGGGACAGGGGGAGATGTAAACATGAACAATCTGTAGGCAGCAGCACAAATACAGAATGACCTTGGCCCCCAGTTAATCAGTAGGCCTGAATGGCGACATTGTTCTATGCCTGCACTGCCACCATGGTGCAGTGGTGGCGGGCACAGGCACAGAATGACCTTCTGAATGATATAAAACAAAGGTCATTCTGCCCCACTGCTGTTGCCTAGTGCAGCCTTTTTCAACCAGGGTGCCCAGGCACCCTGGGGTGCCTTGAGGTTTCTTTAGGGATGCCTTGGCAAAATGCCCTAAAAATTTCCCAAAATTGTAAACAAGTTGGCATGTGGATAAATCCTGCCTTTAAGTTACATAAAGCCACAAGTTTTCATTGTGCACCATTACAACCTTCTAGCCGCCGGCATCCTAATGACCAATGGCATCACCGGTTGATGAGAGGATGTCAGTCCCCTGCATAGCATCCTTGTTTCACCCTACATCAGCATTGAGGGCACCTTAGCTGAGTGAAGGAGAAAAACTGAGGGAAAAGAGAAACATTGGAATACTAGTCAGTTTGCAAGTGTATTTGCTTTGGATGAATAAATCACCTCTAATGTTGGGTGTCCTATTTGTGTGGATGTTTCTACGTTATGCAAAATTATTAGGGTCATTTTTACATTTTAGAATGGGGCACCTCAAGACTGTCCATTTTTTTAATGGGTGCCTCAAGACTGTCCATAATTTTTAAAGGGTGCCTCAAAACTGTCCATAATTTTTAAAGGGTGCCTCGAGAGTGTCTATAATTTTTAAAGGGTGCCTTGACTGAAAAAAATTGGTCCAGGAGGAAGATGTAAACATAAACAATGTGTAGGCAGGGGCAGTAGTGCAAGCGCAGAATGATCTCAAAATTTAGTCATTCTGAATGTACATAGTACATATCTCAACTCTATACAGACATGTCTGTATGAAATGGACCTTTTTTTGTTCAGGGGCTTGCTGCCAGCTACCAGTCAGCATACATTTCTGGGCACATGTGCATGACCCCTTGTAAGGCCTATACTGGTTGTCAGTGCAATTTAAGACTTAGAACTTGTAGACAGGTAATCTGAATTAGGAGCAGGTGGGAAAGGGTGTGCTGGGGCACTGCCCTGTGTTCCAACGGAGAGGAGCCTCCTCAATCAAAACACTTACTGATGAAGATACTGTCAAATCACAAGTATGTGGGTTGTGCTTATTGGCCCATTCCCTTCCTGAGCAGAAACCAGAGTTAGGTGGGAACACCAATGTACAATTTGTTTTTAGTGGAACCTCATGAAAACAGAAGGTCTCTGCTCAAGCTTCTGTAAATCTGTTCAATGTTTCCTGCAAAGGGTGCTGGCTGGGAAGGAGTCCGTCTAACTCTTCACTTATTGTAAATATTCAGGAGG